>NC_135868.1:7516777-7816777 GCF_031162955.1 Sander vitreus
TTAGACCTGAGAGTGGTATTGATCTTCTCATCTAACTCTCAGCAAGAAAGTGAATTAGTGTTACATATAGGTAAGTACAATGAGGGACTTATTGTGAATGAAGGCGGTGTTTTCTGAAAGTGCTTTACAAAAGCGGCCCTTAATCATGGAAAGTATTGTGTTATTGAGAAAAGTGTTGAACAATTGTTATTCTCATTCCACGTTCCATATCCTCTTGTCTTATCCAGGTCATTCATGACAAAGGAGAGATTTACTCGTTCTCGAAGCACGGAAGATTCTGCCATGAGATAAAGATGAACTACTCGCCCTACACAAACTACTTCACTCGAGTTTTCTGGAACCGCTCGTACCACGTGTACAAAGTGAACACTGTCATCTCCTTTCAGTACTGACAGCAGCTCCCGCCTCCCTGTCAGACTTCACTGAGCCTGTGTCTGGCCTTCTCCAGTGTTTCACATCATATCCACAATGCAACACAGACGACTGCAAATATGTTGTTGCACTGTGTGCTGAGAAAAAAGGTCTAATCACTGGTACCTTCCACATCCTGGTGTAGATGGTGAATTGGTATCAACTGAGCACATAGTGATTTTGGCCTACACATTGTTTGATTAAAATTAACATAAAATGGTCCTGTTGAAATATGCCATAATAACCACTGTATGTTGTTTTATAAGCCATGTGTTACTGTGACGTATTTAATGAAGGGAGAGTTTGAGGGTGTGGTCTGTGTGTTTACTTTGTACAGAAGCCAAGAGCAGCTGTTGTTGCTGACATGTATTTAGGCTCTGCAAAAGGAAAGTAAGTTTAAAAAAAAGGGTGAGGAGAAATCTGCTGTTAAAGAAAACACCCACCTCAGTTAAGAGTTCATTAATGTAGTATCATCAGCTAGTAAATATATTTGAAGCTCAGGAGCACAACTGAGACATTGGAAGATCAATGACTAATAATAATCAGATGTGAAAAAATGAATATTTGTGGAGAGACTGTTTGGTTTTAATGTGTCGCATGTTGTTTTTTTTAAATGAAGCCACTCTGTTTTATGTCCAAATATTGATTGAACAACCCAGGACAATAGAAACAACATCCGGGATCTTTCTTTTAGCCTTAAAGGGTAGTGGAGGCTGGTTCTGATGCTACTCATTTCTATGGCTTTGTCATCAATCTCTTCATCTGGATGCCTTATTGTGAGATGTAGGAACCGACTGACATCTCTTTATCGATCACAGCTTTAGTTTGTCTGAGACTGACCGTTTCCCCTTCGCTTGTTCTTACCTGTAAGTATTTGGTGGTAATTTCCTTCTGGTGCTGTCATGAAAGTCTCACCAATAACTGTCCCTCTGCAAAAGGCCATGTAGTGAATATTAGGTTGTATTGAATTATGAAAAAATTGGAAAAAATGTGTGTGTGAGTTGATAAATACCATGCCTATCTCTAAATTATTTTGCCATTTTTTTTGTCGAGAAATGTTATTCTTATGCTTTAAATGTCATTTTAAGGTCAGATATTTTGTTTTAAATGCAAATTGGAGTTAGTAAGTGAGAGAAAAAGACAACTTTATAAATACGAGTTCATTTTCCCTTTTTTTGGGGGGGATTTTTCCAAATTCCAATACAAAGATCCACTTGAATTTTTATTTTTGGGGCTTATTTTTAGCGTTTTGGTCATGAGCTTAGGATCCATTTTCCTCTGCCATCTTAACTGTAAAGGCCCTGCACACTCACATGCAGAGATGTTTAAAAAACAAATGTCGTTCTGGGACTTTTGGGGTGGGAAATACCAAACCTCTATCATTAAGTACTATATGGTAACCTCTTGTTATTCCTACCAGCTCCACCTAACCTCAATCTGAGCAGAGGTGTAATAGACCTTTTTCACGGCAGACATGTTGTAGTAGTAGGAAAAGCACAGGTGTATTCAAACCCATTAATGATGGCTGCGTTCCACTTAGGAGAGGCCCTGGTATTGTGCATGCTGACTCACTGAAATAGCTTACTGGGACACTTGATGGAATTGAGCCATCGTTAAGGTTATCAATTTCAGCTGTGCTTTTCCTACTATGACAAGTCAAAATGTCTGTCATGAAAAAAGGCCATTAGTCAGACTAAGTGAAAACACCTGTGTGGAATGGCAGGGCCTTTAAACTTCCAGTTATGCTTTAATTTGGAGCATTTTTATTTTTAAGTGCCCATATTAAAATAGCCATTTCAGTATCCCTATTTTAATATCCACTTTCCTTTTTCAATTTACTAAGGAGTCCTTAATGATGATTTTTTTAATCATGTGTGCACAAGTGTAAAATATACTTTTAAGTGACTTAAGAGTGCTCAGGCATTTTATTTATGTAAAAGTAGCAATACTACCATGTACAAGCACTCTGTTACAAGTAAAAGTTATGCATTCAAACTCTTACTTGAGTAAAAGTACAAAAATGTCCGCACCAGAATATACTTAAAAGTAAAAGTATTATTATGCAGAATGGCCCATTTCAGAAGCATATACTATATGATATTACTGGATTATAATTTGTGATGCATTAATGTGTTTATAATTTAAATGTTGCAGCTGGTAATACTTTGGGCTCATTTTAATTACTCTGTATACTGCTGGGTATTTTAACCTGAAATAATATATCATAATGTATTAATTTATATTTTGTATTAATAATCTGAATATGCAAAGTGACTAAAGCTGATAAATAAAGTGGATTAAAAATAATAATGTTGGCTTCCAAAATAAAGTACCTTAAGTGTTAGCTAACACGCACATACTAAACAAACGGGTTTTTCTCAGGCTCAGTCGTCTCCATACGATAAATATGCGCAAACATTGCGCAGTGTGTCCCTGGCCATGGCGACGAAGCGGAACCGGAAATACACCGGCGAGATGTCGAAGCGCAGAATGAATTATGTGAGAATGAAGCAGTTCGTGTAGCTGTTCCAGCTTTTAATTTTGAGATTTTTTGTGTATATTTAGCATATATTTTCTCTTTGTTCATTTGTCCTTTTAAGGTAAGATAACCAGTATATCGGTGTCCGGCCCGGACTGTAGAGTTTTGCTAGTTAGCTAGAATATTAGCTCAAAACAACGTTAGCTCCGCACACAACAGAGAATAGGTGAAAAGGGGTGCGCTTGATTTTAATACACTGGCAGCTTCGAGTCGCCTTGGTTCAGTAATGTCCCAACGCTCTTTGTGGACAAATTTCAAAAACCCCGCCCTCTCGGGACTACACGTTAATCCGATTAAACCTCCGCTGGCCACTACAGAAAATGTATACTGTAAACTGTAAACTATCATTGATCATCTATCTTTTTTACAAACTTTGCTTTCATATAACACAAGTGACGTTCATAGCTACGTAGCTATGGATGTATAATAAGTACGTAGAATATCGTAAATGTGCTTGTTTACTTAATGTGCTTCTGTAACCACTTTTAATACACATAATAATACAAAAAAATATGTAAAGTTACAGAAAATAATCAGAATCAGGTTTATCGCCAAGTAGATTTTCATTTCCCTTGGTATTTACATGCATAAGTGTCACAATAAACATAGTAGGAGAAAAGCGCAGGTTTTGTAAAGTCTGAGAAATATTTATGTTGACAAAGCTCCTCTAGAGCCTCAGACGAAATTACATTTGACAATTAATACAGCAGATTTTAGAGGCTTAACAGTACTCCCCCTGATGAGTAAGCAGATCTTGTGTGTTAATATGATATGCATTCATGTTGTTCCAGGACACTTAATTTCACACAATGTATCATACCACTGTAGATCACGATGATGCCTTAAAAGATAAACACATTTTCAAATCTTTGTCACTGTTCACCAGGGGAGGATGAGTGTGGAGACGGCGGACCGGGTGGCTGCTGTGACCAGCAGCCGGCCTAGCACGCCTCTTCAGACCTCCTGGTTTGAGTTCCTCCTGGATGGCAGCCTGCTGGAGAACCACCTGCAGAAGTCATACCCAGGTCAGCTCAGCGTTGCTTATTATGTCTATTATAATCTGGCTTGTGGTAGATTTGTAATTGTTTCTTTATATAATAAACCAATTTAATAATTAGAGTGAACAAAATGTCAAGGATAGCTCAGTTAATACATATTCTCCTTAAATAAACATCTGGCCGGTATCAACTGTGATATAACTTATTCCTTTTTATCTCAGTGAGTTTAAAATGTATGCACTCGTGACACTGCAATTTATTTTAAATTAATATATCTATATGTCATGCCTTGTCTTTGGTTATTGCATTAACATGTTGTTGTTGTATCCCATCTCCTTTCCTTATGATTCTTAAAGTACATTTATAAGATAAAATGTATAAATTATTTCACTCTGCTTTCGTGTCAAGTTCATGGAAGTAACAAGTATCCTTGTGTTTTGCATTATAATTGTCCATTAAAGGAAATTGCACTCCAAAACCAATGTTCATTTTGTTTCACGGTACATTTTTTTCAGGGCCAAACATGAACAACCATACTGTGGTATGTGTTGTGCATCTAGAAAGTTTTATATAAAAAATATTGTTGGCTGTCAAAATCATAATGGTAGGCTATATATTTTTGATGGATGCTTATGAGGCAAGTTAATGAAAAGTGGGTCCACCATAAAAAATAAATGACCTTTTTAATTGCATGCGTGCGTACAGACCCGACGCCGGTGCAGCTGATCATCCAGTTCCTGGAGCAGGCATCCAAGCCCTCCGTGAATGAGCAGAATCAAGTGCAGCCTCCAGCAGACAACCGCAGGAACCGCACCCTGAAGCTGCTGGCACTAAAAGTAGCTGCCCACATGAAGTGGGATCTGGATGCTCTTGAAAAAGGGTAAGTGTGTAAGGCGCTTTAAACTTATAACGTGGGGGAAGTCAGTGTAACTTTTCATATTTTTTATTTTTTTTTAAACCCTGTCCACTAAGTCAGTTTGGAGGGTATAAAAGGGATTCTGGGTTGCAGAAATGTGTCATTTTGTAGAGGACAATGCAATCCTTCAGTTTAGCTAAATGTCTGAAATTTGAGGTTGCAGGTTTTCACCCAATAATGCCTTTGGCTTTCTGTGTTGTGATATTCCAACATTTCGGTAGGGTAACTGCCTAATTACCTTAACCGAAAGACATAATTATAATTTACAAATGTCTCATCATGTCTCTGATAATTGTTGCGTCAAATCATACAGATTTTTGCATCATGTAATTATTTATTCTTCTTCCCTGCCAGTTTGACCATTCCAGTATTAAATATGTTACTGAATGAACTGCTGTGTGTGAGCAAAGTGCCACCAGGGGTGAAACACGTGGACCTGGACCTGTCCACTCTGCCTCCGACCACAGCCATGGCTGTCATCATATACAACCGCTGGTGAGTGAAGATCCACAAACTGAAGTAGTAAGAGAGCCTGGCTCGTCCACTGTGGTCGGCCATTCAAATGATTTCATTAATCACAAATAATCTCTTGTCTTTCAAAGGGCCATCAGAACCATCGTGCTGAGCAGCTTTCCAGAGAAACAGACCAAACCAGGACCTCACCAGATGAACATGTAAATGCTGTTCCTTCCTTTCCTGTTACCACCCTCTGATTTGGGATCAGCTAAAATTGTTTACAGAACAAATAAACTTCCCATGCCTATCAGAAACATCCAGGTCCAGTTTAAAAAATAAGAATATAGCTTTTAAGTGCTCAGTTTGAATGGCGTCAAGACGATAGTGAGTGAGTTGTCTTGTGGCCTCTCGTAGGTTAAGTATTGTGCAGCAGGAGAAAGAGATGACTGACAACATCCTTACTGTGGTGAGTACTCAGTGGACATCTTTCAGATTATTGTCATGATATATACTTCTTCGGACTATTGCTGATATAAATAAACATGTTATTCACATTTCGGTATGCCTGATAATTTTGATTTTGTAAAGGTTTGGATGAACAACATATCGTTATATCGCCTTTTCCAGTAATCCCTGTTTTGTCCCTGTCCACTATTTAAGAACTTGTCTAGTAGGTTAAATGCAATGTACTTTTATTATGCCCTCAGCTGAAAGAGCAGGCAACGGACTCCATCAGCGTCCTGGAAGGTGCTCTGCAGCTGAAGAAAGACTTCTACGTTCACACCCTGAGGACTCTGGATCTGCTGGCTGCTGATGCTGCTGCCAACGGAGAGACAGAGTCCTCGACCGCAGGGCTTCGCATCAGTGCCGATGAGCTGCACTGTCAGGTTAGTGGACAGCACAGCGTTGTCTCAGATCACTCCGAGTACAATTCATCCAAATACATACAATTATATCAACTATCGATTAGTTCAGGGAGCAACTGGAAAGTGCGTACAGCAGAACAAATAGGATTTGTAAAACAAACAAAAAAATAGGGAAACAAATTTCCAAAGTGTAATTTCAGTCAAAACGTAATTACATTTCTAGTGTGTTGAATCTGAAATTGGCCTAATGTTTTGTATTTGGTGTTTCAGGTGCATTATGACTTGGGAGGTATTTTCTTCCAGCAAGGCTGCACAGACCAAACAGCCTATGAGAACGCCCGGGATCACTTCAGACAAACAAAGGAACTGTTAACAAAGGTAGATTTACTTGTTTATTACTTTACCATGTCCAGATTTGTCTTCTTTTAGTGCTGTAATCACTGCAGTTTGCCACCAGCAGAATTTGTGGATCTCAGTCATTTCTTATGTTTATTTTTTAGCTGGACTCAACTGTTCATGTTCACCTGGATGAGAAACGCCTGGCTGGCTACTGGAATGCCTGCAAAGCTTTGACTGAAGACTGTGACCCGTCAGACTCCCAGAACACACCCTACAACCAGATCAACAGCCTGATCAGGGCACGCAACTACCAGGTCAGAGCAGACGCTGCAGTAACTTTAAAGCCAAATATTTGTTTTAGTAAAAAAATACACCTGGAACTACCTATAGTGAGGCTAATATAATGAAGATAATGAGACATTCCAAAAGAGATGTATAACTGAATGAAGGTATTCAGCACTGTAAATCATGCGTAGTACTTTATATTCTGTATTCCTCTCTCTAACAGGCTGTCATCGAAGCCTTTATCAAAGACAACGTGAGCCGCAGTTTGCCAAACAACTTCAGACGGTCTGTTCTCAGGGAGTTCCTGTACAAAGTGCAACAAGGGTGAGACCACAATTCAATCCAAAAGTAATTCAAACAACAGTTTGCAGTGTGACAAAGCCTACAGATCTATAATATATATTTAAACAAGGTACTGCTTCCATTGTATTTATTTACTTTATAGTGCAGACAGTCATTCTGCATATCTACAAACAATCTAGCCTACAACTTATTTCTAAACACTCTGCAGGGAATCGACCTTAGATGAGGTTTGCTACAAGCTGTGTGTTTGCAACGCCGTCCGAGATGCTTTGGAAGGCGAAGTCCTCAGTGTGCGTTTCCAGCAGCTCCTCCTCAAACCCAGTAAAAAGATGGTGGACTTCATTTTAGAGGTAATTTCTTACCTTCTTAAGTCCCAAATAATTGTGTCATTGAAGATTTTTGCAGGAGTAACGAATACTGTGGACATCCTAGGGCTTAAATGTACAAACCTCGGAAAACTCAAAGTATGTCTCAGATTTAAATCGGACTTGTAACTAATGCATCCACCGTTTCTTTATTCTCTGATACCAACTGTTGGATAAAGCTCAAATTACCTTAAATAATGTGCATATGTTGTACAATCCAATATCCCAACGGGTGGCAATGAAGCATTGAGCCTTCCGATTAAGGAAAGGGGTTTGTGGGAGTTGTATGAAAATGTACAGGTGTCAGGATTGTTATTGAACTTTATCTATTGAAGTTAGAAATTGTATTTCCATAATAAAAACTAACCCATGATTTTCAGGAAATTATTTTCTCGAGGGGTATGAGCTGTGCTGAGGTTGGTGGAGTTCAACGTGTATCTGGGACTGACTGAATTGTTCTCATGATGGTAAAATTGAAAGCTGCTGCTCATTTGAATCCAATATTCTTTGTCCTGCAGGTATGCACGCTTTCGCTGGAAAAGGGCCGTCAATCTGAGACATCAAGAAGAAACATGGGTACTTTCATGAAGTGAGTAAGAGCAGATGCTGAGTCACATTTATTATGCACTGATGTACTAGCTAAAGTGACAATAAAACATGTATTTAGTCCAAAGAAATAGCAGAACATACAGCTGGGTACAATGCAGATCACTGTGCAGTATCTTCTTCACATTCTGCATGGGCTCTTAAACGGCACTGGTTTGACATAAAACTGTTACTCTAATCATTTAATCATCTTTTAAATGAGACCGTTCTTATCTTGCAGGACTCTGTGTGAAACCTTGGAAGAGCTGTCTCTGCTTTTTGTGGTGTCGTCTCATAAGCTCTTCATGGAGCTGTTGAAGGAGGAGGAGAGGAAGGTCCTGGTAGAGCAGCTGAGGAAGAGATCGACCACGATCAACCTCAGTGCCAAGCCTCTGCCTTCCTTCTATGACATTCCAGGTACAACACTGAGATTTTCTTGCCTATACTGTTCAGTGACATCCAATGTATCCATTTGTTGTCCATCAAACTGCTGGTTATTGACAGGGAAGCTCTCAGTGGTATGTTTCGGTCTCTTAAAGTTTGTGACTTCATGCATTTCAGCATCAGCGAGTGTGAACATTGGGCAGCTGGAGCAGCAGCTCATCCTTTTACTGGAGCCACGCAGGATCAGACAGATCCTCGTGGAACTCCACGGCATGGCCGAACGGCCCTTCTGGAGGGTCAACAGTAAGGTCAGAGGTCAATTAAGAGTAGCAAACACCATGATTCATGAATTGCCAAAATGTAAGATTAACTTTACTTATTGTGGAAAATGTAATATTCATTTTTCAGATATGATGAAATACACACTGAAGTAATGGAAATGGCACTTTCTCTTTGTGTTTTCAGTGGGAAGTTCCTCCAGACTACATAAACGTGATCCTCGGCATTAAAGACAACCTGACCAAGGACCTGGTTTATATCCTCATGGCCAAAGGACTCCACTGCATATCAATAAAGGTCTGCTCACAGGATCAATGCTCAGAAATGTAACTTACTTGTAAAAAAACTTTACTGGCCTAATTAAGCAGCGATCGGTGAAGAATATTTGAGCTCTGTCTTGAGGAACAGTGGGCTGACTACTTTATTCGACAGGATTCAATACGTGAAATAAGCATGTTCGACTTTATTAACAGTAAAGAATACCAAATGGTTAGCCACAATTATTTAAAACCCTTACTAAGGACATCAACAAGTGGTACATCCAATTTATGACAATAACAGTTCCAACCAGTAAGAATCTGTTAAAAGTAGAGATGTTAAATATTTGGATCATGTTTTCCTGTCGTCTCAGGACTTTGCCCATGCACGGCAGCTTTTCTCAGCCTGCCTGGAGCTTGTTACCGAGTTCTCCCCGAAGCTGAGGCAGGTGATGCTGAACGAGATGCTGCTGCTGGAGGTCCGTGCACACGAGACGATGGCGGCCGAGGGCAGCAAGGAGCGGCCGCCCTCCGACCTGGTCAGCAGGGTCAGAGGATACCTGGAGATGAGGATTCATGGTGAGTGGATGGAAACACTGGGGAGTTGTTACCTGGGCTTAAGTCTGTAATTTGTTTTAAGTTGTCTGGCAAAATAAATATGTAAGACATTCTGGATGCACTCCAATATTAAGATTGTACCCTATCTATGTGAATAGCATCACAACTTGCTCACTATAGACTAATACTGCAGGGGAATAAGGGATCCTTTATAAAGTTTGGACATTTTAGACAACAAAAAAAGAACACCACACCTGCTCTATCCATAATATTGTTTGTATGATAGACTGTACAAAAGCTGTTTCTAAAATTGTAACGCTTCTCTCGCCAACCTAAAACACTGTAATACAACATCAGCATACACTTTACAGATGCACTAAATGATGGGTCTTTGTCTTTAGATCTGCCTCTGCGTCAGGTGGTAGGAAAGGAGTGTGTCGCTTTCATGTTGAACTGGAGGGAGAACGATTACCTGACTCTGCAGGTGCCACCATCTCTGGTCATGAACAACCCATACATCAAGGTAAAAAGGCTGTTGTTCAACACTCAAGCTCATTTCTGCCTCATTTTAGCAGTTACTGTACATAGATGTTATCACTGTCTCTTACAGTACACTGTTCCAAGAAGACCATGACATTTTATGTAGGTAATAAACTAGTTAAAGATGTCTATTTTATTGCTTTTGGCTACCCTGAAAACTTGGTATGCTCTGTAATGGTACAGGGGTTGAGCTCCCTGAATTCCTTCTTTATCTTAAGATTTTCAATGAAGTTGATTGTTCAGATGCAATAATAGCCAACATAATATCTAAACTACCATTAATTGACACATGTGGGCAGGTATACTAACTACAGTTAAAATCTTCAAAACTCCCTTAATTTCTCTTTAAGTGGCTTTCAGTACAAAAAAACACATTTGCCATTGTAGGATGATGACATCCTATGTCTGCTTGTTGCACCACTTCATTTAAAGATGTACCAATCAATATTTCTACATTAACAATGGAAACAATTCCATGTGTTTGTGACCTTACATTTGTCAGATGGACATAAACAAGGCTCCATATTGATAATAATTTTGCTCCATGTGTGCTAAATGCACAACAACTTTATATAAGGTGATACCATGTCAATGTTGTGCATACAACTTCTTTTGCTGCCCCAAAGTGCCCCAAAAAAATCATTTACAAGCTCAAAGTGTTATTCAATGCCGGTACCACTGCAACAGAAATATTCTATAATTCTTGAAGTATTGTGTATTGTTTTATACACATTTACAGAATTCAATTAGAAATATTTTTTGTAAACAAAGACGTTTGTAATGATGAACCCTTCACTGGCTCTTGGATGGTTTGAACGGCCAGGACTGCTGTGGTTTTCGGGTGTTAAAGTCGTCCCCTCGGTTTCCTTCTGATAGCTGGGTCAGCTCCTGGCTTCAACGTGCAAAGAGCTCCCAGGTCCTAAAGAGTGTCGGCGCACAGCCAAGGAGCTGTGGGATGTGGTGGTTCAGATCTGCAGCGTGTCCATCCAGCACAAGAGGAACCACGACGGCAGAGTGGGCCTCATCAAACAGAGAGAGTCCTCCATGGGCATCCTGCACCGGTACGCTGCAAACATGCCTACTACCACCTAAGATTTTAGAATAATGCAGAGCAAGAGCATCACGGCACAATTATACGCTGTATATACGCACACACAGGTGGAAGACTCATGCTCATTCTGGTGTATTTTCATTGTCTAACCCATTTAGGAGCAAATTCATCACTTTCATCAAGAAAATTCGAGTAAGTATTCCATAAACTAAAGTTCAACCCTCTGTGAATATATTAAATTTACATTAATTGAGGTGCTATTAATGCAAAGGTAACGCGTTTCATCTTATGTCTCACAGGAGCCGCTGGTGCTGACAACTCTTATCTCACTGTTTGTGAGGCTCCACAGCATAGTGCGGGTATGTGTCTAATTTGAGCTGTTAGATTGTTGAGTTTTCCACACTGAAAGCACACTGTAGAGTCTCACATAGGTTGTGTGGTAGTAGGTTTATCTCATAGTAAAACAAGGGGAAATAAACAGCTGGCTAACATGAAAAAAATGGCTTTAATGTTGCAGTGAGTGTACAAAAACCATAGTGTGATAGGTTTTGTTGCAGTTTTAGTCTGGACACTTTAAGTTGTTCTCTGCCGTGCTTATCACAGTCAGCTATCTGAATCTGTCATGGGTAACCATCTGTTTTCTCTCTCTTTAGGATGATATTGTAAATGAAGTGACAGCAGAACACCTCACCATCTGGCCATCTACTCTTCCAAAGTAAGAACTTTTTGTTGCTTAATTAAATGTTAAAGATGTCTCAAACCAAGCCACTAAATGTGACAATGATGTTTGTGTGTGTCGACCAGCATACAGGCAGTAGACGTGGAAGCTGTGGCTGTGACGGTCAAAGAGCTGGTGTCCTATGCCCTCACCCTGAATCCTAATAACCAGTCGTGGCTCATCACACAGGCAGATATCTACTTTGGTGAGAAACTAAACTGCTAAGTTGGCGACAACAATTCAGGGAAAGTATAAACCGTGTTACCCACATCACAGTGACTGAAGCCTTCTTGTTTGTCTCACGGTTTGCAGTGACCAATCAATACTCAGCTGCACTGAACCTTTACCTCCAGGCCGGAGCTGTGTGCTCGGACTTCTTCACCAAAGCTGTTCCCCCTGACGTCTACTCCGACCAGGTAGATCACACAGGTTACTCACAAAACTACAAACTAAATGACTACAAAGTCAAGAAATATAAAAAAAAATGTTTAGTGCTGTCAAACGATTCAAATATTGAATCCCGATTAATCGCATTGTCATAGTTAACTCGCAAATAATCACAATTAATCGCACATTTTTTATCTATTCTAAATGTCCCTTGTCCCTTTTTTTTTTTTCCTCATTTTAATGCTCTTATCAACGTGGAAAAGTGGATCGGCTTGCTTTGTGCAAATGTTTTTTTTATTGAAAACAACATTGGCATACTGTAGTGTTCAATTTCACACTAACATTCTCACTTAGAGCAAATAATCTCTCACACAATGTAACGGTTTTGAGGAGGGGGCGGAGAATTCACATCAGCTGTGTGCTTGGCCATCAAGTGGTATTTCAGACTGGCCGTGCTGCAATGATAGCTCAGTTCACAACAACAAAACACACAGATCACTTGGCAACTTTTAAAAAATAAACTTTCCATTCAGAATCTTATTGTCATCCATTTCGGCGTCTCGCGCTTGCCGTCCACTCAAAATGTAACGTTAGCCTACTACTCTTTGGCCGGCTCGCAAGCCCAAACAAATGTGTGCGGCGTGCCTGTTGTTTTGTTTACGGTCTAGCTAGATCCGGTGTGGTGTTGTAGTTTTTCTAACGTTACTAGGTGTTGCAACAGCATGTGAAAAAAAACTACAAAGTTTGCTAGGCCAAAAAGAATGTTAATCTCGCGATAAAAAAATTGACGGCATTAAAATGGGTTTGCGTTAATGCCGTTAATAACACGTTTAACTGACAGCACCTATTTGTTTTACATTTTGTCTTACTGACGATTATATATTTTCTCTTTAATCAAATCCAGATAAATTTAAAATGACTTTCTACAGTTGAATAATAACATACTAAATATTCTATAACAAATTACAATAATGTATGTATGTAACGCATTGCCAGACCTTCCTCCACAGTGCTGCGGAGGAGGGTCTGGCTAGTCCACACAGCAACCCTGGTTTATTGCCATTTCTTTAAAGTACTCATATTATGTTCATTTCCAGGTTCATAATTGTATTTAGAGGTTGTACCAGAATAAGTTTATGTGGTTTACTTTTCAAAAAACACCATATTTGTGTTGTACTGCACATTGCTGCAGCTCCTCTTTTCACCCTGTGTGTTGAGCTCTCTGTTTTAGCTACAGAGTGAGACATCTCACTTCTGTACCATCTTTGTTGGGAGTCGCACATGTGCAGTACCTAGGTAAGGACTACTAACCAGTCAGAAGCAGAGTATGAGGGCGTGCCATGCTAGCAGCTAGGCGAGCATTACGTGTGTTACAAAGTGACGCACGTTTGTCACAGAAGTAAAGGCTGGACTACAGTAGAGCTGTTTGGAGCAGTTTGTGAACAGTGTTTTCTGTTGGTGATGGTAACTCCCTTTGGGTGGACTTTGGGCTTTTTCACTTTGTAAACCTATAACATGCACAAAAAAGATATATAACACAGTAAAGGGGAAAAGCCAAAAAGCATAATATGAGCACTTTAAACCAATCACAATCATTTTGGGTGGTGCTAAGCGCTGAGCGGAGCCCCGGTGCCGCTGCAAAATAGCCTCGAGAAGGAACTTGTTTTGGTGGAACGTGTACGTTCAAAAGTTGTTTTAGTCGTGCAACAGAAGACTCCAATTGGACAGATAGTCTAGCTAGCTGTCTGGATTTACCCTGCAGAGATCTGAGGAGCAGTTAACCATAGTCCTCAAAAATCCACCGGAGTTTAAAATTACAACACAAAGAAAGCGGAAGGTGACGGACATACGGCTGAAAAGAGGGACATCTGGCAGAATTTCCGGCAGAACGAGAACAATCCTGGAAGTGGAACGTCATGGATATAGACTAATAACACTGACTGGTGTTTGCAGGTCCTGAAGAGGATGATCAAGTGCTGTTCAATGATGAACTGCCACACTCAGGTCAGAGGGTCAATGCAGTTGCCCTTTTCTTTCTTTTCTTTTTTAATTGCAAGTGCTAATCACAATGCTGTCTCAATGTCCTGATGTTGAAAATGTTTCTAAAAATGTGAAAGTAGATAAAGATAAATACCTCTCAGGTTTTATTACACTTTAAGTGTAATGTTAAATATTTGTTTTGACATGCTGCAGTACATTTTTAACAGAATCAGCAAATTCACTATTTTTCTGTGTTCAACTAGTTTCTCTCTCATCCTCATTAGGTTGCTGTTCTCTGTCAGTTTCTTCGAGAGGTGGACTACATGACGGCATTTAAAGCTCTTCAAGAACAGAACAGGTACGGTACGACATGACCTGACACAGCCAACAGCCAGACCAACCGCACTATTCTGAACATCTCTTAACTTCTTTTATCACCAGTCACGATGCCATGGACTCATTCTATGACTACATCTGGGACGTCACCATCCTGGAATACCTCACACGTATCCTTTATTTATTTTTAGGGCAAATACAGACCTTGAGAGAACTAGCTTATATCATACAGTTCTACATTTGCAAAAACATTTTGTTCTTCCTTGACCGTACTTTCAGATATTCACCACAAACGGGGCGAGACTGAGAAGAGACAAATAGCGGTAAAACCTGTTCTTACACCAAGATAAAATAAACTGCTATTCTACCTCTAAAATTAAAAAGGAGATAGATCTCTCTTTTGTCCCTATCGTTTTGATAACCAAAGTGTTTAAAAAAAAATCTGAAAAATGCTTTTTTTACAATGTTCTCAGCTCTTCTAGAAACATTCAATCCTTAGTTTCTGAAATTCCTCCACAAAGGTTCACTCATCGGTGACATGATAGTAGCCCAGCGAGAATTACTTTGGTGACCTTAAAAAGGGCTAAATGTGGTTGAAACATTAGTTTTAGACAACAGCGGTTTTATAACTATTCCAACATGTTAGAAACGGCTTTGTAGTCTTTTTAAAATTGTTGAAAGGGATTTTTTTTTAAAAAACACTACTAAAAAATATTTTCAAATTATAACCTAAGTCTACGCTTAATAAGAGACTGCAGTAGTTTAAAACTCTTGTCGTTTCTCAGATAAAAGCGATCGGACAGACGGAGTTGAACACCAGTAACCCGGAAGAAGTGCTGCAGCTAGCTGCACAGAAGAGGAAGAAGAGATTCCTGCAGGCGATGGCCAAACTGTATTTCTAGAAAACATGTGAACCACTGTTAGACTTTAGGTGGGAGGGAATGTATATTTTATTTTGTGGTAAAAAATAAACTTCTAAAATAAATAGTTGCTCATTTGTACACTTGCAATCATTTGAAATGGATTATTTAAAAAAATAAATCATTGACTATCCATAGTCCTGAGTTACACAAACAATGGCTGGTTTACAACAACATGGCACAGATCGCTGAGAAACACTGAAGAGTATGCCCTTTATTCAGCCACCGCTTTGACGCATGGCTTTTATGAAAAGGTACATACTTGTACTGAACAGTGTTTCCAAGTTACCGTTTACAGATTAGCTGACCAGTGAAGTAGCGGCAGTAAACTCAGTTTTCAACATGCATTTAAAAAAACAGTTAACACTTCAACTGACCCTGAAGCAGTATTCAGATTCTGTTGACTGACCATATTTAATATGCTACAGAAGTAAACAATTGCACATTACTTTCAGTAATAGAACATCATTTTCAAGAAATGACACCTGACACTTTTAAAAACATTTCTTTTCTCAATTAAAAAGCACCTAGTTGCTAGAAACCGCTAAAAATCATGCAAAAAAGCTTTGGCCAAGATTTAAGTCTTTAAAATATTATCCTGGATATTGCATTCAGTGACAATTTCACATCAGCAGGCATGACATAAAATCCCATACTGTACAAACTCCGTATTCCAGTCAACAGTAGTCCCCCCCCATTGGTTAGGCGCCCATTCCAGTAAACAAGACTCGAGTCTTAACTGGGACCTTAACCCGGTGTCTTTGTTCACATTCACCTCAGAGTCTTCCTCTTGTGGTTCAGCGTGTGCAGGTTTTCTCTGTGCTGTTGGGAGGAGTGAGGAACTGTCTGTTCACCTCCTTTTGATTGACGTCCTCCTAAAATAAGACATGTTGAAAGTCAGGAACCAATGAAATGGCAGCGTCAACAAATATTGAATAAGTATTTATTATGGCGGTTCTTATTTAGATCATGCTAGGGCTGCACAATTAATCGAATTTTAAATCACCATCACGATTTTGGCTTCCCACGATCAAATTCACGTGATCGAGCGATATTTAAAATGCTTTATTCCGTTCATAGATCGCTCTGTATCAAAGTTTTTTTTTTTTTTTTCACGCTCCGTAAACCACTCTCTCAATGCCTCAATGAGCCAATCAGAGTTGTTCCCTGCACCACGCAGTTTAGTTTAGATGTTGACAGCAAAGTCCGGCTACGGAAAGCCGTTCCACTCCCTATTCAGCCCCATTGTACCGAATTTGGTTGCAGTTCCACCAGAGTTCCACTGGGGGTGATCGCGGTCCAGTGCTAAATGAATGGGACTCTATGGAGCTAGACAGCTAAATGTGTCTCTTTCGCCTGATTGTCGTTGAGAAATCTCAGATTTGATTGTAGTTTCTGCAAGTTCAACATGGATTATAGGTCAAAAGTTGAATGAACGAGTACTTGTGTCCTTTCGATTTCTTACAGGTTGAGTCGTTGTTGCCCATAACACGCTAGCATTCTGCTAATGAATGCTGATTGGTCAGTGAAGGACTGATTACGATCGGACATCCCGCTTGACGGCATCCAAAGCAGAACCAGAATGTCAGAGTGAATATTTCGGCGTGGTCTTTAAAACATTAGCAGACCTCTTTCTAGCACGTGTATTAACAGGGAGAGTCTAACCTGTCAGCTGTGTTGGCGATGCCTCGAGAGAACAAAGGAAGCGACTCAGAGCTTGCCGTAAAGCAGTATCTCTGGCCGTATATGTGTATGACATCATTGACATTTTAAAAGGCTTTTTAGAACAAAAAAGCCACTTTAAAAAAAATCTAACACCCAGCAGTGTGTATTTTCTTAGCCTCCCCTTTCGAATGCAACATTCAAATTACTAGACAAAAAATGAAAAAAGTGGATTTTGAGGGGTATAGCTCCATAGAGTCCCATTCATTCTGCACTGGCCTGTGAGCGCCCCCTATATGGAACTCTGGTGGAACTGAAACCAGTTCAGAAGCCGGAAGTAACGAGAGAGTGGAACTTCTTCCCTGATTAGAAATTCTTTGACAGTCATAGAGGACAGAGTAACAGATAGCAGTCGGATAACAGTCGGTCATAAGTCGTCACGAGGTTTACCAGTAAACGCAACATTTTGTCCCGTCTGTGTTTTTCAGACTACAGCAGTGACCAGTGCTAGTTTGAGTCTTTTAGCGGCAGACTGTTGTACGTCCCGCTGTTGTAATCCTCTAACAGTGAAATACAGTCACACTACACCGCTGTCAGCATTTTAGCTGTGTTTAATCCAGTTACTACTGTAGCTAACGGTAGCCTAACATTACCTGCTGTGTAACGTGTTATTAGTGTTAACTAGCGTGACATGCAGCGATGTTTCTGTTGCCTGTAACGTCTGTTGTGGAGCATCAGAGCGCAATGCAGACATTTAAGTGGGACCGTAATCCGTGTTGCCATTTCGTCCGGTAGATACCAGGCACCGGTGCCCTATTGGTACCAGATTTTAACATGCGCAGTTAACGTGAAAAGAAAATTGCGTTGCCTGTATTTTTTAACAGCAAACGCACATGTTTGGAAAGCGGTCGCACAACAGCTGAAATGGCATACTCCTTCATAGTATCCTTCAACAAAGAAGGAATGTAGCACAATATGGATGTGAAAGCAGTTATAATTAGCCTATTTGACAATGAAATGTGTTTTGGTTAAAATCAACAAATTGTGATCAATATATTGATCAAAATAATCGTGATTATCATTTTGGCCATAATCGTGCAGCCCTAGATCATGCCATAATAAATTAATTCCAAATGGTACAGCTAACTGTTCAGTACAAGTAGAAGAAGAAAATACAAACCAGCATGGTCAGATAGTCTGTGTGCGTCTGGATGTTGTGTCTGTCTTCTTTCTTTATCCCGACAAAATCCCTCAGCGTCGCTCTGCCAAACAAGCCCACCGACTCCACAAAGGGGGCCATCCAGTTCACACACAGCTGGATGGTGTCTTTCGACAGACCTGAGCACAAAAAATAAATAAATTTTTAAAAACCAACATGTTTACATGTAGGGAGTAACCTTGCTGTGGGTGACACTGCAGTTCAGCCCATGACAGCTCAGCCAGTATGTTGATCTAGTTGCATCAGTTTTACAGATGCATTTGTGCAATCAATAAAACACACACACACACAGTTCAAGAATCAAATCTTGAGATTTTTTTGATTGACTTATATAAACACCATAATACATAAGTGACTCAGCACTTTCTGGTCCAATTTCCATCCCATCAGGCTTAATACTCTGTGTTTGACAGATTGTGCCATTTGTATCTACGTTATAATCGTAATAATCCCAAATCTTACCTGAAACCTTTTCAGCTGTTTTAAGTCCAATGAAATGGCTCAGGACTGAGGCAGCCAACACTCGATACTCAAAGTCCAGAGAGTTTATGTTGAGGATACACAGGTCTAAAAGCTGAAAAAAGTCAAAAAGACAAACAGACTTAGTCATACACCAGACTTGAAATGAATATGCCCTATCTATCTATAAATAACCAGGTGCTATTACCATATATACACTGACACTTTTGTTTACTTTGGTATGAGTGGATATAGAAAGATGAGAAAAAAAGCTCTCATACAGTAGGTTACCAGTGATGCCATAGTAGTAAGGTCTTACAACAGAATGAAATCCAGTAAAACAGCCCTGACAGAAAAGCCCTTTGTGAAATATTATTTGTTGTGACTATGTCAGAAGGTTTTTGATTTGTGCCAGTATTTAAGCTTAAAAAAAGACAAATCCAGTCCAAACACCTACAAGTGCCATTTTTACATAAGCCTCCTGCGGAAACTGTGGCTGCAGCAGGTCAGAGTCGCTGTTCATCGATGCCATCTGGAAGTAAAGCTTCAGCCAAGACACGGCTGTTTCAGGACAAAGGTTCCAATGCAATGCCTGTATAACATATGTCAAGTAGAATTATGTGAAAATCAAAGCCTTCTTATTGATTATTTATTAAGAATGAGTCAAAACATGGCTGCACTTGTACTGTAATATTACCTTCAAAATAATGATCTCCATTTGAATGATCTCTTCTTCATAGTAGGTTCCTGCAGTCATATAAGCCATCTGTGAGAGCTTTGGAGGAGATGCTTCCTACAAGGAAAGAATGTAGCACCATATCCATTAGAAATGTGACTGTGTGCACTGTTGACATCAAGCAAATTAAATACCTCAGGATCAATGAGCTTGTTAAACACCCAAATACAAAAAAGGTTTCTCAACTGGCTGCTGGGCATTTTGCACCAAAAAGGCAAAATGGAAGTATGTTAAGACGTGTTGTTTAAGTGCAAGTTGGGTTCTCACAGTGCTGCACACTTTAATTTAGTTTAAATGATTTGGGAAAAATGAGACCTGATCCATCCCTTTGTTCCTTACCTCCATCTTTGCTGCTATAAAAAGACAAGTTATCCCAATGAGCTGCAGCATGCCCTTTTCAATGTTGTTCTGCGTTAACATGAACCGGTCGAAGTAGTCCTGAGCCAAATAGAACGTCTGCCGGTGAAGATTATAGGCCTCACTCACCTGGTTAAATCAATGACAAAATAGTTGGTACACCTTTTTTTTTCCTTTTCCTTTTTTAAATTAATGAGGGATCTAAAGCTAAGTGATTACATTGCTTTTTAGTAATATTTTCCTCAGTTTTCCATTTTCTTTTCTTCATTGAACTGGAAAAGCTGAGAAAATGTTTTAGCAGCCTGATGTTTCAATTGGATTTAGTGTTAAGATAAACAGGGCTTGTGCCAATTACCTAAAACCTCATTGATGAATATAGGTTAAACAGGAAATACAGCTAATTTGGTTAGAAGTTTATACATTGCTATTTATGCATTTACAACATTGTGACCCTAAAAAGGATTTTTAAAACTACTGCTACCAACACACACACACATTTGTAAAGTCATCAACAATACACAGAAATCTCAAAGATGTTAAAAACTGAAAAGCAAAGATGAATGTATGAATGCAACAAATGTTTTTTTCCAATGAGACACACCTCAATTAACCAGTCGAGGAGAATGGATCTCATTCTGGGTTGTATTGTCGGGTGTTTCTGCATGAAGCTCTTGCTGTGTCTGTAATTCTGCTCCCTGCCGACCATCTTCAACCACACATCTTCAGGAGATCCCCATCTGTAACATGCAGACAAATAGAGCTGCAACAATTAGTCAATCAATCAGATGGAAATGAATCAGCAACTATTTGACTTTATTTGATTGTTCAACTTTTTTTAAATGTAAGAATTCTGGTGTTTTTCTTTGTCTTAATTACAGTAAATTGAATACATTTGGGTTTTGGATGACTATATTAAACTGTCTGGCAGAGGATAGCCGCAGGAGATAATTCTGGGTCAAACCATGGCTGAATAATAATTGACAATCACCCAAGATGAGGCAAAGGTGACGGCTGAATCAAGGAAGATGGGGATGTGAGAACTGCATCACAGTCGACCCCCTTCTCAGAAGTCTCGAGAACACAAGGCTTGACAGCTCCTTCAACTATCAGCTGGTTCTGAAATGGAAATGAGAACTTAATGCAACATACGGGTTTGTAAACTAAGAGCTATTAACAGGACAGGATATTTCTGTTGTGTTGATTTTAAACTTGAAAATGAGGGACATGTTTTTTTTTTGCTTTCTCTTGACCTGAGGGGTGGTCATACAGCTCAATGAGATGACACGAGTTGGGGTTTTGGGGGTGGTGGGTTAGAGGGCTTTGGCTCTTTGTGACATTCTTTGACTTATTTTGGTTCTATGAATTTCCGATGGTACACACTGCTCCTTATTATATTTAAAATGCACAAGTTTATTTAGTCATCAACGGACTTGGCTACACTCACATAATACTACTGTCCTAAAGAGTATTCATATTTATACCACTGTCTCTATGTACAGTCATGTGAAAAAATTAGGACACCCATGCTAAAGTTGACTAAAAAGAGGAACAAAAAAATCATCTTTAGGAAATTGATCTTAATGCCTTAATTAAAAAATGAGGAAAAATCCAATCTTTAAGGACACCAATTTAGGCATGGTTTTATTTCAGTTAGCCTAATAGCTGGTTTGATTTGCATTGAGAGATGATTTTATGGAAAGTACCCCATGCCAATCTCTAGGTATGGTGAACGGTATGTGACGATGTGGGGCTATTTTAATTCCAAAGGCCAAGGGAACTTTATCAGGATGCAGAGTATCCTGGATCCATGAAATAACTGGCCTTTAAAAATACAAACCTGCCTGCCTCTATGGGAATTTAACATAGGGGTGTACTTACTTATGCCCCCTGTATTTTAAGGAAGAACATTTATTTATTTACGATACATTATTCATTCACAAAGAAAATTGTTGTCCTTAAAGGTTGGATTTTTCCTCATTTTTTAATTAAGGCGTTAAGATCAATTTCCTAAAGATGATTTTTTTTTATTCCTCTTTTTAGTCAACTTTAGCATGGGTGCTAATTTGTTCACATGACTGTACATATCAGATCTATAGTATATACACCGTATTCATATCATACCCCCAGCTGTTTGTTCTGTATATAACAGTATACTGTAGTATTTTTGTACACTCTTACACTATATGTTCTATACTTATACCTGCACTGATTACTATGTTCATACTGTATTTACTGTACTAAGGGTATTCATACCCTTAGTACAGTATTTTTGTTTGATATTTCCTTTTGTACTCAGGTCTCACTTGCAAATAAGATATTGATCTCAATGGGATTTTTAAAAAAAAATATTATATATATATATATATATATATATATATATATATATATATATATTCTGTGTACTGTAACAGAAACTGAACAATACTCTGTACATTACTCCTTTTTCCACATTTGGTTGGTTGCTAAACTGGATTTCTCTCAGCACCTGAACTCTGTACAAAGACAAAGTTGAATCTAATGATCTGACCTAATTAAGATAAGAAAGAGACATACCTGCTCACACTGCAGCTTTGACAGGGGCTGAATCTTTTTTCTGTTGCTTTGCTGAAAAGAAAACTTTCTATAAGTTGTATGTCAGACCATCTAGCTAGTATATAGATTGCCTATATATAAAATCACTGATTAAAGCTCTACTGTAATGTGAATGAAATGAATGGTTTGTTACCTTAGTTACTTTGCCTTTCGGCCCTGGAGCATTTTCAGATCTTTTCAGCAGGCGACCACTGCAAAAAAAATAAAAATAAAATAAAACTGAACTCAACATGGAGCTTGATATTTGACAAAGGAGCAACAACAAATCAAGATACAGTAATAATTCATATAGCAACAAAAGAGGTAATTACCTTTGTCTAGACATGGTTGTAACTACTTCGGTCTGTAAAAAACAAACAAAAAACAATTCAGAAGCAAATTTTGTGTTTGTCAACAACAAAACCAAAACCTTAGCCGTCAGGTGGAAACGGTAACAACCAGCTGTAGCTATCTTGCACAAAACATACTTCCATTCAAAACCAAGACCGATAAACACACATTGTTTCAGGAATTGGACTTTATCATACGCGCCAACATTATTAATGGGCGCGTAACGTAAAATGACCCACACCCTGCAGCCACCGCCCGCGAAACAAGACGTTGCTGCTTAAACTTTAATCTACATCACGATATAGCCTAACGTTATGGCCTAAAGATCATGCAGTTGCATGAGACAAAACGACCGTGAACAGCACAAAGAGACATGCAGTGAAAGTCCCCCCAAATGCTACAACTGCTCTAACACCAAGGCCCAGGGAGGACATTTTGAGCCAAATACCACTGCCAAAATGGTTTGAATTCAACACTAACGTTAACCGAAAACCATACGATCACCAAGGATTAAACTTTCAAACCGTTATGGTTCCTAATATCATTTCTGTGCCATGATCAGTTAGTTTAATTATGATTCAGAGATGCATTATCATCCGGTGACCGAACAAGGAACAGAGTGCCAGAACTCAGAAGCTGCAAACTCTGCCTTCTCCAGAAGTACCTAAAACAGTCATTACTGTCAGACCACTTTATCTAGCTAGTGTTAGCTAACTTTGACGCTAGCGTGCTAAACACAAACACTACAAGCTCGACATCGACCGCGTTTACAAACATATCAGCAAAATAACAAACAAACTGCTGCTGCAACTGGAGCATACGATTACACACCTCCACCTGACTTACTAGGGAATGATTCAGAACTGTAAAAGTAAACTACATAGCTAAAGACACAAGCTAACTCTACGGGAGCACTAATGTTTGCAGCTTACCCTCCCTGGTTCCGAGCCCAAATTAAACTTATTTCCAGTTGGCGCTCGCGCCAACAAATTAGCATTTGCGGCATATTGCGCATGTGTATAAATAGTCCCAACCGGAGGTTAGAAAAGGTTCACATTTAACTAAAAGGCGAGTAACCTTAGCTAGCTCGATGTGTTCCCGTTGTTTTATTTATTCCCTTTGTTTTACTTTCAATCACCTTAACGTTTCGATGGATCGAGTTTGTTCTTTAACCATAACCATAACGCGAACTAAATTAACTAGCTAAACTTAAAAATAAATAGAGATACAGTAATTTATTTTAAAGCTGAATGGTCTTTATTAAAATCAGATGTTTGTTGTTAGTATTTTGAGGCTTAATTGTTATAGAAAGGTCTAAAAATTACATAAATCTTAAATTAACGTCGTCATTCTTACAGTTGTATTTCCGGATAGCCGGTGGTGGGCGGAGCTATAGAACCGGACAGCCAATAGGAGAGCGAGTTAAGTTGAGCGCGTGCTCTTGGACCATGATGTAAACAAAGCAGGCAGCTGTCAGAGCTGTCAGAGCTCGCCTCAGTTAGTTCGTGCTCGGGCCCTAATAATAATCCTATTGATTTCAATAGGGCCTTCGGGGAACGACGTGGTCGGTGCTTGGGCCCTAACAAATATGTTACATCCTAGTCAATATCAGGTTTTATTAAGACAATACTGAACGCTCCGTGTACGTTTTGATAGTTTTTTCGTTTGAACCACAAAACAAAGTAACGAGAAACCACCTGTTTTTCGTTTGTCGTTTCAAACCAAAAACAAAGAAACGGTAAAAAAAAAAAAGAGCCGTTCTCCCGTTTTTGGTTTCTGAATCCAAAAACGAAAAACGACTAAACCAAATTCAAATAACGGTCCGATTTTGGTTTTTTGAAATTTCTTTTTTCATTTCTCCGTTTGAATATCTACATTAAAATAAAGACAGGTTGGCCAAGTGACCCGGAAGTAGTAGTAAATATAGCCTATAAAAATAAAAGCCAAGCTTTTAGAACGGTCATAATATGCAGCACTAACGTTATACCAGAGTAACGTTAGAAGAAAAAAAATCAATCAATAAATAGGCTTATATAAACCTGGACCGAAAGAAATATGTTAGCAACAGTAGTTCAAGTACAATGGAATGGAATACAGTACAATGGACCAAACTGTTCCCCCTTTCTACCAGCAGATGGCAGTATTTAAATGACTGACTGTATTGTGTGGCATGGGATGTGCACATCCCAGGGAGATTAAAACTGCTCAGAAGATCATTGGTACCCATCTCCCCAGCATCAGTGATGTCGGTGAGGTGAGGTGCCGACGCAGAGCCCAAAGGATACTAAAGGACAGTACCACAGCCTGTTCACCCTCCTGCCTTCTGGGAAGAGATATAGAAGTTTCTGCTGCAGCACCACCAGACTGCAGAGCAGCTTTTTCCCCCAAGCTATCAGACTCTTAAACTCTAGTTCATCCTCAGCACTGCTCCACTGATTATAGTTTATTTCTGTTTACCATTTTTATAATTGCTTCTATATTAATGTATATTGTCTGCTATGTAGCAGAAGGGAGTTACAAACTCAATTTATACTTTATACTATATAACCTGTTATATTGTGACAAAATAAATCTACCTACCTACCTTAAAGAAGAATAAAGTGAATCTTTTGGAAAGGCCAAGTTAAAGTTCTGACCTTAAAATGACTGAAATGTTGTGGAAGGATGAGGAAGCAAGCAGCTCATGTGAGGAAACCCACCAACGTCCAAGAGTTGAAGCTGTTCTGTACAGAGGAATGGGCAAAGATTCGTCCAAGTCAATAAGCAGGACTGTTCAAAAGTTACTGGAAACGTTTTGTTGCAGTTATTGCTGATGTACTCAGCGTTGACAGCCTGTTTTTAGTAATGTGATTATGTTTTTGGACTTTCTTTTGAGGACCTTGTAAAATGTTCTTACCTTAGGGCTTCACAGTAAATTTTCTGCAGCCATAGATTGTACATGCAATGCCTTTGAAAGCATGTATGTGCTATATATGTTGAATAAATGTTTAAGACTTGTATGGATTCTCTTCACTTGCATGACACAATGGGAGTGTTGTATGTTATACACACTGGAATGTGTATAGAGAAGAAAGATTCACACAGTATATAGCACACTGGTAAGTCATTCTTTTGGCCAGATGGCCTACATTAGGACATTTCTGATGTGAGTTTGTTGACTGAAATGCTAAGAAGCTGATAGCAGTGTTAGAATCAGGTTAAAACAGAAGGGCATGCAGGTTTAACTCTGGGCTGGGGGTGAAAATGAAATGAACAACAATAAATACATATGTATCAGTAATCTTGATTTAAAACAGTTACCAAAGACACAATACAGTCAGTCATTTAAATACTGCCACCTGCTGGTAGAAAGGGGGAACAGTTTGGTCCATTACGGTGGAAACCTCATTAAATATTAATTTAATTATATAATATAGTGCTAACAGTAACAACTCTGCACACACAATAAGTTCTTAGGTTAACTATTACCAACTGTATTGAACCAAACAATGCGCTCATTAAACGTGACTGGTGATGTGTACGTGGATAGGCACGATATTAAATCACTGTAATAAACTACTGTTGCTAACATATTTCTTTCGGTCCAGGTTTATATAAGCCTATTTATTGATCGATTTTTTTTCTTCTAACGTTACTCTGGTATAACGTTAGTGCTGCATATTATGACCGTTCTAAAAGCTTGGCTTTTATTTTTATAGGCTATATTTACTATTACTTCCGGGTCACTTGGCCAACCTGTCTTTCTTTTAATGTAGATATTCAAACGGAGAAATTAAAAAAGGAATTTCAAAAAACCAAAATCGGACCGTTATTAGGGGTCCAAGCCCGAGTCTGCAAGAACGGGCAATAGCAAAGCTATGCCGTTCGCACAGCAGAGCTGTAGAACCCTATTGTTTTTCTACTGATTATTATTCTTCTCCGCCTAAAACTCCGACTACAGCCTAAACCGTACATGGTGGGGGGTTGGCATTTTCAGGAATGGTCCAGAACTCCGCAAGGACCTCAGGCGCAACAATTCACCCACTTCCACCGCTAGGTGGCGCTATAGCAGAAAAAACGCGTTTGGCCCTATAACTCCCATACCGTACACCGTACATTCAAAAACCATACATTCCCTGGATACAACTGAATCACGTGATATAGGCCACGCCCATTTCCGCCTAAACTTTTATGCATGAAAAATCGCGATTTATCAAAAACCTACTTTTTAGAACTCCTCCTAGACCGTGCGACTGATCGGCACAAAATTTGGCAGGTAGCATCTCCAGATGGGCTGGACAAAAAGTTAATAAAAAGAATTTTGATAGGATAAAAATTGCAATTATTACGCACAAACAAATTTGTGTAGCTAACTATGAAAACACGAACTTTGCCAAAATAAATGCCATCAACGCCAAACTTTATATTCTTGTTTACCATGACCCTCTGAAGGTCACCCACGCGTTTTACAAAAATTGGCCACTAGGGGGCGCTACAAGTACAAAAAAAATTATATCTCATGAACTGCTCATCCGATTTTTACAAAATTTGTTGGGTACCATCTAGGGCCACTCCTGAGGCCAACCCTAGAGTGGGGTACTGAGGGGTCAAAGTGAGCGTGGCCTATGGGACCCACGTCTAAATGTTCTACTTACACTAACGTGAACAACTTTAAATTTACAGGGTAGATAGACAATGGGTCATGGACCACAACTACCAAAAATTACACATGTGGACCACTAGGTGGCGCTATAATGTTTTTTTGCCTTTAACTCCCACATTACACATCGCACATTAAAAATCCTTAAATCCACGTGTTCCTTGAATCAAGCTGAATCACATGATATAGGCCACGCCCATTTCCGCTTCAATTTCTTTCCGCAATATCGTGCAACCAACTTTTTCGAACTCGTCCTAGGCCATGCGACGGATCAGCACGAAACCTGGTACTTAGCATCTCCAGATGGACGTGACCAAAAGTTACCCAAGGAATTTTGCTACGTTAAAGTATGCGCATTTGACGACCAAACAAATTTTCCTAGCTAGCTACCACACACGTATCATATCATATGTCGACCAAATTAACTGTTATCAGCAAGGAACTTGAGATCATTGTTCAACATCCCACTACGATGCTCTGTACCAAATATGGCAAAGATCGGCCTTTAGGGGGAGCTATAAGCAAAGTTTATTTGTTTTGGCCAATAACTCAATGCATTTAAATGGGAAATTTGCAATTGCAATATCTCTGCCACAGTAAATGCAATCAACACGAAACTTGTGGTGCTCGTTCGGCATGCCGCTCTGAGGCTCTGTACCAAATCTGGCGAAGCTCGGCCATTGGGAGCGCTATAATCAACGTAGACGAGTTTGTGCCCTTTTACTCTATGTTAATGCCATATTTGCACCACAGACCTTGCAGCTCACACTTCTCAATATTTACTGATGTTTGCCTTTGGTTTTTTACAATAAACAAACTTCTTAAGCCACCTGACAAAGTTTCTACAACCTTCACAGTGGAAGAATGCAACTCTTTTCTCTCACTTTTTCAATCCAAAATCAACACCATTCATAGGCGCCGATGAAAATACTGAGCACCCACGTGTGCCAGACTGCCAGTAGGCTACATTCATTTACAGTTAAACATTGCAATTGGTGCTAAGTGGAGAGTCTGTCATAGTGTGATTGGTTATGTCGGTGGCATTGATTCTTAATTTCGCACGAAGCTGATCGCGGTAACGTGTCCGTTGAACTTTCCATCTCCAATCCTATCCGTATATCACTGTTAAAGGTAGTCTGTATATGCGTGGAGGTGAACTGTTGACCGCTACGTTTGCAACGGTAAAAAGGAATTTCAAAAAACCAAAATCGGACCGTTATTTGAATTTGGTTTAGTCGTTTTTCGTTGTTGTATTCAGAAACCAAAAACGGGAGAACGGCTCTTTTTTTATTTTTATTTTTTTTTTACCGTTTCTTTGTTTTCGGTTTGAAATGACAAACGAAAAACAGGTGGTTTCTGTCCATGATAACTACAAGTCTAAATGTAATGTCCATATCAAAGACAAAACAAGGTAATTATTAATACAAAATTACTCTGATGAGTTTCAGCATCAAACATTATCAGTATCAGTGACAAAAGCACAGGTTTCACTTCCTGTCATGATGCACTGTGGTAAATGGGAAGTTCTGTCATAGAGATAGAACAGGAGAGGAAGCCACACTTAGTGCATACAGACAGTAAATGTTCTAAATGACACAGTTTGATTAGAGACAATAGAGGCTGTTTCCCTTTTTTTTACAACATGGAGCTGGTGAAATGCATTTTCATAATTGTCCAACTGAGCTGTATTTGTCATGGTAATGTATATTGTTTTATATATAAACTTAATATCTAAAATATGGCTTAATTATGGCTTTATTGACATCGGTTGTAACAAAAAAAAAATTATTTTCTTTTCTAAGTTGTAACTATATTTAACGCTGTAAAGTGCAGCACATAAACCACGTTATGACATTTTGAAAAACTGAAAGTTGAGGTGAAATCATTGTTGTCAGTGAAGGGAAATGGTATTGGAATCTGGTATTGTCTTCTATTTTACTATTTCTATGTGCTATTAATCAAAAGAAGAGTGAGTATCACAACATATTTAACATGGACAAAGAAACTACTACTACTACTACTACTACTACTACATACTAAAGTGGTAAATCTTGACAAATGGATCCTGAAGTTGGCTAAACCTTATTCAATGTATTTCAGAAAAAACACAGCAGCTTTTTATTTTTATTTTACATAAATCTAAAGTGGCTTTTGGTCCAGTTATATTTGCTCTTGTTTCTGTTTTGTAGGTCTGAGGTTTACAAGTGCATCATTTTCATTTTCCTCAAAGAAAGATATCTTGAAGAAAATTCAAATGTAATTAGATGGTGTGGAGGTTAAAAGTAATCATGTAGATGAAAATAGAGAAATATAATTCTGGATGAAAAGCAGATAATGCACATTTGCTTACATTTCAATGTTTTATATTTAATTTTTAATCTTAAATTTTTTAAATTCATGTTTCGGCTGATTCAGTCACATAGGAGTATAAAACATTAAGATAAATACAATGTGAAGTGTAGAATGTGGATGACTAAATACGTTATTGGTGGTCTCTGATCTACACACTCAAACTGCACTCCACCCAAGTGCTGAAACGAAAAAAGGTCAGACAGTTACTCTTCAAAAGTCCTGTGGTATGAGTTTGATGTGGTGTGTTGGTGAGGTTGTATACACTTGATGCTGCACTGTTCCTGATAGTGAGAGTAATGAGTTTATTCCCCATCTTCATTTCAGCTTTGCAAAACTCATCCACTCAAACAGACCCAACGTATATCCAGAGGAAAGCAGAAGGAAATAATACAAGAGGGAGAAAACAAGAGGAACTTGACAGTAAGTTACATTGTCTGCTGTGCAAATGTATTATTCAGGAATATAATCTTTCTCTCTCTCTTTTACACAAACACACAGTAATACCAGATATGTTACACTACTTTCTGTCCAGAACCAGAATAAACTCTATGCAGAGAACATACAATGTGAATATCCTTGATTTTATTGACACAGGATGTGGGGTGACCTGCTTGTGAAACACATCTCTGTGAATTTTGCAGGTGCAAATCAAACGGTGAGAAAGCAAAGCATTCTCCCACACAGACTCTGGTGCAACCTTTGCCGTTTGTTTCTGTGTGGCTTTTTGCTCAACTGCACCCTCAGTAAGGCAGTTTTGTCCCAGAAACATCTCAGTCATACACAGGAAAAGACACATTTGTTTTTAAAAGCAGTCAGAGGCAAATATTTTATCTTCTGGCAGAATATAAAAGTTTTACATATGGAGGATTAAACATGGCAGATAATGTATTGATGATGTGGCCCCTTTCACCCACACTGCTCTGATCCATGTGCTTCAACACAAAGATCTGACTCTTGGTCAAGTGGTTACTCTTGAAGCGAGTAATACTAGATCAAATGTGGTTAGATGTGTTTGTTGTGGTTTGTTGGCTGGCCTATATAGATGTGTGAAAATAACAACACAATCACTTGTTTATTTTGTCTCAATCCACATGCAAAGTCCTGGTGCTGTAAATACTCACTAGATTACCAAATGTGTATCAATCCGCAATAGAAAATAATCCAAATGCACTATTTCCTTCTGTTTGAGTACCGTTTGCTAGAAGCTACAGTGCCCAGCTGTTTTGGGAAATAACTGAGCTTAAAAAAAATGAAACTATATATCTGTGACACATATTAAAGATTTACTTCAGTAAAACACAGACGGGGAAGAGAAATCAAAAAGTATTGAGATTGTGACAAGAATCACTGAACTGGAACTGATACTATTGCTTTTAAGTTTCACTGGAATTGCAGGTCTGGGAATAATCACCACATAAATCATTTCCTGTTTCTGTGTGTCCTCAGGTGAACCATACGTCCACAAACTCTCTGGTAAATGCAGCTTCACGCTCAGGATGCCTGGAAACAGGAGCGGTGATGTGGTGGCTTTACCAGCAGAATCTACAGATATGCTGGTTGAACAGATGTGTCAGGATCTTGACTGTGGCAGCGTCTATCATGTGAATAAAACCAGCTCACCTCCCAATAGGCCTACCGCCTGCTTTCACGACTGTGTGTACCAAGATGGTCGTTTGCGGAACTGTTCACAGAGTACGGGAGGTAACTGCACTGGGATTGCTGAAGCTGTTTGTGGTAAGGTTTTCTCCAATGTCTTCTACTGATGATAGGATTGGGATTCAAAGAAATCCTGTTTTTATTTCCAAAGTATTAATTACTTGTAAATTCAAACAAAACACAATAAGAAACACAAAGTAGACTGTATAACATGACAGACGCAATGGCAATGACTAAGACAAACAGACAGCAGCTCCTCCCATAATAGAACAATAGTGAGAAAGTACATTTACTCAAGTACTGTACTTATGTACAATTTGTAGGTACTTTACTGGAGTATTTCCATTTTATGCTTCTTTATATCTTCTTCTTTATTTATTCTACTCCACTACATTTTGTACTTTTTAACTCCATTACATTTATAAAAAAAAACATAAATTACAGATTCAGATTATTAATACAACATCTACATCAACTAATACATTATGAGGTATTAATATGTATTAAACTACTGAAAAAGTGCAATAAAAAAAAAAAAATTACCCCCTTTACCAGTTGCAACATTAGTGATGCTTAAGACACCCCTGATTATATCTCTATATAAGTATAGGCTTTTTCGATGTACTGAATGCATGACTTTTATTTGTAACACATTCTTTTTTACATTGTAGTATTGCTACTTGGTTTTTTTGTTCTTTAAAAAGCTGAGTACTTCTTTTACCACTGCAAGAGAGATAAGTGTACTTATAGAGATAAGACCTGATGGCCCTAGACATAACAACACAACTTTGAATACATATTGTATTTATATACAATATATACAGTGGCAAGAAAAAGTATGTGAACCTTTTAGAATTTCATGGTTTTCTGAATAAATTTGTCATAAAATGTGATCTGATCTTCATCTAAGTGAAGGGTATTGACAAATATAATGTGTCAAAAATAATCACACAACATTTTTTTGATCTTTCATGTCTTTATGGAGAACCACTAAAACAACCTCATAGTGCTTGTGGAAAAAGTATGTGATCCCTTGAGTTAATAACCTCAAAAAAAACTAAATGGAGTGAGGTTTTAGCACACCTGGAGTCTCATTAGGATAATAAGTTTTGAGGTGTGGACTACAGCTACTTTGACTGATAAAAAACCCTCAAACTTTTGGAGTTTTCTCTGCACAAGAAGAACACGCTTATGTGAGCCATGCCTCGCCAAAGAGCTTTCAGAGGATCTACGATCAAGAATTGTTGATTTACATAAAGCTGGCAAGGGTTACAGAGTTATTTCAAATACTTTAGAAATTCACCAGTCTACAGTTAGGCAAACAATATACAAATGGAGACACTTTGGGACTGTTGCTACTCTACCAAGAAGTGGGCGCCCAGTCAAAATGACACCAAGAGCACCACGAAGACTCATCAATGAGGTCAAGAAACAATCCCGAATGACAGCCAAAGATTTGAAGACATCATTGGAATTGGCATCTCTGTTCATGGGTCTACAATACGTAAAACATTGAACAAGCAGGGTATCTACGGCAGGACACCACGAAGGAAACCACTGCTTACTAAAAAGAACATTGCTGCACGCCTAAAGTTTGCAAAAGAGCACATTGACACTCCACAGCAGTATTGGCAAAATGTTTTGGGGATTGATGAAACTAAGATTGAACTATTTGATAAAAACACACAGCACTACACCTGGCGTAGAAAGGGCACGGCATATCACCATGAACCAGTTAATAATTCTAAGGGTTCCCTTACTTTTTCCACTGCCATTTCGAATGTTGAATGAGTGTGTTCAATAAAGACATGAAAGATCAGAATTTGTTTGTGTTATTATTTTAGACATATTATGTTTGTCAATACCCTTGACTTAGATGAAGATCAGATCACATTTTATGACAAATTTATTCAGAAAACCATGAAATTCCAAAAGGTTCACATACTTTTTCTTGCCACTGTATGTGTATATATATTATATAATCCAGCCTTTCTAGGTTATCAGGCCAGTCAGATGGTATTATAATGCAGATGGTGCACAATAATTTATCTTTTATTATTATTATCTATTCCTACACTGATTATCAATTCTATTTTAGTTTGAGCTGATAAAAGATTGATACATTTACTAATTAGCAAAGATTGAAATGAATGTATCTCTTCAATAGTCAATTACTGTAAATATTATCAAATAAACTGCCATAAGACTATTTTCAAGGCTATCTCTGCCCTTTATCATAAACAGTGCCAAAAACTGACCGCATATCATGATGTCCTGCAGGCCACCAGGCTGTGCGGCTGGCAGGAGGGTCAGACCGCTGTGCCGGACGGGTAGAGCTGTGGAGAAAAGGGAGGTGGGGCACCGTGTGTGACGACCAGTGGGACATGCGGGATGCCGACGTGGTGTGTGCCCAGCTCGGCTGCGGTTACGCCCTCAATGTGACGGGACAGGGCGGCTTTTTCCCCCCGGGCAGAGGACCTGTCCACCTGGACGAGCTGAACTGTACCGGCAGAGAGGAGAACCTGTGGGCCTGTGAGGCCGCACAGGACGAGCCCGACTGCGGACACAAAGAGGATGCTGGGGTCGTATGCTCAGGTCACAGCACACATTCTTTCACACAGAAAAATAGCTGTTCAGAAACAGACAGAAGAAAATGAGAAAGTTGAGCGTGAAAGAAATAGAGATAGTAACTGTCAAAAAAAGAAAACTTCATTTTGTTTTGTATGAAACAAGTTCAAAGCTCGACAAAAACAAGGGTCTACAGCCATGCTAGCAGCTCGAGGCTGTACTTGAGCACAGAGGTGCTTTGAGCGAAATGCTGACATTAGCATAGCATGCTCACAGTGACATGTTTAGCATGCTAATGTTTAGCAGGTGTAATGTGTTCCATGTTCACCGTCTTAGAGTAGATATTTAGCATGCTAATATTTTCTAATTAGCACTAAACACAAAGTAACGGCTGGGCTATTAGTTTTGCAGGTATTTTGGGCATATTATATTTAATGTAATTATAATTATATGTAATATGGTGTAACGTTTTAATAGAAATGTATAATCTTGACCTGATGGGGGCACTAGATACTACCTTAAGGGATCACCAAAGTGAATAATTATTCCGATGGGGGACGTGAACTGAAAACCGCAATTGTTAACCTTATCGTGACCCTAGAGGAAAAGTTAAGTGATGAGGAAAGTCAGTGGGATTCATCCTCTGGGGAACATGAATGTCTGTACAGAGTTTTATGGCAATCCATCCAATTGTTGTTAGATATTTCTATCTGGAACAAAGACCCAGACAGACCGACATTTCCATCCCACAGCCATCTAGCGTGGCTAACTAGCTAAGGTCATGAGTCCAAGTCCCGCCAATGCACACCAACCCCTGTATAAAAAAATGTGGAAAAATAAATGCTATTTAAAATGTATTCAAATTTAATAATTTGCCTATATAATACTTACCCTGTGTAGGTTAGAATTGTAAAATGTAAACTACCACCAGGTTGATGAAATCCCCAAAGCATTAATATCAAGGATGTAATTTCAATGTTTCCTCTATGGCGATATTGTAATAATTTACTCAACATTAATCTACAGGAGATAATGTCGTATTTATTTTTCATTTAATAGTTTCACAGTTTGTATTTTCTATGTGCAGAGATGAGAGCAGTCAGACTGACTGGAGGTCTGGACCGCTGCTCTGGTAAAGTGGAGGTCCACCGTAATGGCAGCTGGGGTACGGTGTGTGATAACTGCTGGAATAAAGACATGGCCTCCATGGTGTGCTCCATGCTGCAGTGTGGTGCAGAGCCGCTGAAATACTCCCAGTTTCTTCCTTATCTCACCCACAACAACGGGACACTGTGGTTCTATTTATGCAATCAAAACGTGCTGAGCCTGTGGCAGTGCATTGAGTTAATCAACAAACCACATCTGTGCAGCACCTCAAAAGCATCGGGCGTCATCTGTAACGGCAAGTGACCAAGTGTTTGTTCATGAAATACGTTTTACAACAACAACAATATAGGTAGGGGACTTGGCAATGACTTGGCTGAGAAACAGTATAACAGAGGGAGCAGCACATGAGAAAATGCCAGGTTCTGCTGAATTATTAAATGTATCACATTTTTTTAACTTTATAAAATGTACAGAACAGGAATCAAAAGCAGCTATGAACCTATATTTTATTCATTTAATACAGTTCATTAAAAAAAAAAAAAAATTCTCATGTCATTATTTGACTTTTTTGTCAATAAATAAATAGCTGGTAATGTATGTACATTTTGGTTGGCCAATGTAGTCTAATTTAGTAATAACTTGCCCGATGAAATACCAAACCTTTGTATGTTACAGTAGAACTGTAAAATGTAAACTACCCCCAGGTTGATGAAATCCCAAAAACAAAAATATTAACAGTGTATTTAGTATTTTCTGGCTTGCTGTTCAGTATTAACAGAATCATACACTGTATTTCTGGTAGAAATATAAAATTCATGTTGAGCTAATTCTGCATATATAGATAAAACAGGTGAATAATTGCATCTCTTTATTTGTCAGCTCACATCTAGACTGTGTTGAACTTGAAATATTTTTGTTGTGCAGGTTCCCTCGGGTTTCCTGCAGCCACGACAGCCACCACAGATAATGCAACTGTAATGACCAGTTTGACAACTGGTAAATACTTTAGTTTTTTCTTTTTAAATCTTACTTCAAAAAAGCCATTTATCACATTATGTTCATAAATATTATTTTTAAAATGCTTTCACCTATTTAAGAGTTTCAGTATTTAAAATACACAGAAAGGCCTTGAAACGAACACAGAGTCTTGAACTAGTAGAAATTATGACGATCATGTGTATTTTTTTCTTTTTGTCAATCCCAAAAGGTGCAACCTCAGTCAGTCATGATAAAGGCTTCCCCTTACCATCTCCAGAGCTTCTCAGCACCATTGCTCTGGCTCTTCTTCTCTTCGTGGTTCTCATTACATACTCGGTGGTCTGCTGCCATTACAGAAAAAGACACGGTTGGTTTTGCACTTCGGTCTGCACTACAGTCTCACTACTTTATCTGGACAGAAATCCAAAAACAATTTGTGATTTTAGTAGCTCTACATTTAGGAGCAGCCCTAGAAGACTAAGGTGTGCTTTTGCCATCAGGATATCTGAACTGAATCATCATATTCTGGTTTTGATTATTATGTGACTTCAGGTCCAGATGCTGTGTGCTACTTGTGAGATTAAAGTAAATGAAAAACAGGTTGTGCAACATTTCGTCAATATACTGTATCTCTACAAATGTTTTTTGCTTTTATTTCCTTCACCAGGTTGGTAGAAGTTTTTTTCTTTAAAAAAAAGTTCAAGTCAGAATTTCTTAATATTTAAAAAAAAAAAATCTTTTTTCTTAAATATTTGTATATATATTTAACAATCTTTGCATATTCATAGTGTCTGGGGTTTTTTAATGAGGAAGAAGCATTTTAAGAATTCTTAACAAGGTAATTAGACTTTTCTTTGGAAAAAACACATCAGACAAATTATTATGCAAAACGCAGTATGTTTATGTGTCTTGTGTGAGAGGATCTATAATCTCAACAACAAACTACATATCTACACAATCTCCATTTCACTTGACATTTCACCTCCTAAAAATATTCCAACCATATTCCAGTTTTTCAAAGCACAGTGTATATTTAATCCCATTTCTTCAGTATATAGATACATCTTACTCTATTTTTAAGATGAAAAAAACCTTTAAACAGTAGACACTCCAGACAGTTAAAGACAATAATTATCTATACCTTGATAACTGTGTCCACAGCGTTCTTGCTCCAGCAGACTCGCAACGGGCCACGACCTCCCTCTGATTATCATCACAATAGCTACCAAGACGCCGTCGACCTCATCAAGATCACTCCCAACACTCCCAACCCACTGCAGACAGAAGGTCAGTGGCTGAAAATGTCCAAGAATATCATAAATAAATAAAAATGTGTGAGCAGAATTGAATACCTTGCATACTAACACAACTTAGTCTTCTTTATACCTTACAAATATATATCTATTTATATACTTTACGTGTACAGTAGTGAGAAAGTTGCATGTACAAAGCATCATTCAACCTCATCAAGTTGTTTCATTTTTTGTGTTTGTCTCAAAAAGTCCCATCCAATCCCAGGTATCTTTGGACCCAGCTTAGTAGTGTTGACAGCACGTCAGTAGATACAGACTATGAGCAGTATGAGCCAAGCAATGACCCATCTGTCACTTTAACAACCTTTCGGAGTGAGCTATGTTCTTTTATTTTTATTTCCATTTGTATTTATTTCTGTGTGTTTCTCAGTCTTTGCCTCTTGAGATGTTCTCTCGGTGTGTTGCTGCATTTTGCGGTTGAAGCTGCTCTGCCATGCATGTGTGTGCGGTCTGTGCATATCTATGCTGTTTGCAGTGAATGTTTGCAGGATGGTTTGTGATTAAAACAAATTCTCAGATTCTCAGAGGTACAGAACAGACATGAACCCTTTGATGAGGCCCTCAGGTCTTGACAGCCTCTTTGAGGAAGGTGAGTCACTGTTAGTTTGCAAAGCTGTCACAAAGACGTTACACTTTGCAGATCTCAAATACACACGATAATAAAAAAACATCGACAGAGTTTTAATGAGACTTTCTGAACACATTTATCACTGTAGGAGTGTTTGGATACATAAATATCTTCACAAAATATTTATTTTAAGTTACATTTAAGCTTTATTCAACAAGGACATATTTTGAGTTACATGATTTGATTGGTTTTGGTTCTATTCTGTCATAAACAAGCTGCACATTACACACTTTTCACAAATTTCGTTGTGATTTAATTATAGCAGAGGCAAGTCAAGGCAGCTTTATTTGTATTGCACATTTCAGCAACAAGGCAATTCAAAGTGCTTTACATAAAACATTAAAGAGCAGTTAAAACAATTAAAAATATAAAAACAGTTAAAATAGAATAAGACAGATATGAAATACAAGAATAAAAGTTACAACAGTGTAAGTTCCGACAATACCTAGTATTATACCTATTTTGTATCTTTGGTCTCTAGTACGCTGTAATTTAATGTTTATTTTATTTTATTCAAAAAGTCGAACAACATCTTATTTTGTACAATCTGTAAATGGACCTGTTGTTTAAAAAAAAAAAAAAAAACATAGTAATGCATGCACAGTCAATTCCTGGTTTGCATAACCATACATAACGTTTGCTTGCAACAAACATTTGAAACTTTTAAACTCCCGGACATTTGAACCATAGAGTTACATCATCCCTTTTACAAGAGATAATTCATTTATTTTTTATTTTTTAAACTTTGTCCTAAATATTATATTGTAATTTTCATTTTCCAGCCCCTGAAGCCACAAATGAAGTGACAGGAGCCTTCATAAGCTGTAATGGCGGCCCTGAAGAGGCTCAATATGCCAGAGTGTCAAAGATCTCAGTGGACTCATTTGATACCTCCAGTACCTCCTCTGGGGAATGCTACGAAAACACAAACAACGGCTATGCCATGGTCACTCCTGGTCAGTCATATTCATTCACCTGCTTCCCTTTAACCAGTACCTTGTTGTTAAGTTACCGTAAAAATGCACTAAGTGACTCTACGAAAAGCTGTTATATTTGCTATACATTTCACAATTCCACTTATAATGTGTGTATTGGCAGCTGTTTTAAACAGTAATTTTCTGCATACTATTAAGGAATAATTACTATAAGCTATATGCTAAGCTGAGCTAACTGGCTACTAACTGTAGCTTCATCTTTGCCATACAGACATGAGAGTGGTATCAGTCTTCTTGTGTGATTTATGGCAAGAAAGGGAATTACCTAAACTATTTCTTTAAGATTTAGATTATAATCCACCATCAACTCCTTCCTTAGTAGTAATATTGTAGCAGTAATAATTGGTGAAACTTGTAGCAACTGTCATATTGTTTTCCAAAGAAAATGGTAGTAAGGTTGGGGAGGGTTTAGCTTTTTAAATATATGATTCATCAATACTTTTTGTACTCTGTGGGTGTTTGCAGCTAGATATCAATGTAAAATAGTCAAGATAAACACACTCGTGATTCCGAGGTAGGAGGATATGAAAGACGAAAGCAAACCTGAAACTGTCTCAAAAAGTTTTCACAAGATAGATAAAGTTGTATTGTTCTCACAAATTACAGAACCAGGGCAGGGCCAGTCATCTGCTTTTGACCCTTCAAGGCTCCTCTACAGCAAAGATCAACTTTACTCCGGACAAACAACAAACCTGCAGAGTTCAGGTAAATGTAAATAAACAGATGTTACAAAAGTAAGATCCATAACATTTGCTTATCTTTGTTATTGTCTGATCATAAGGTGATGAAGATGACGGTCCCATCTACTCACCTGTGAGCCCCGACCAAAACACTTCATCTGAGGATGACTATGATGACGTTGGCACCTAATAGTAACCAGAGGAGGTACTCCAGCTCACAGAGACCAACAGTGTGGGACTGAAGCTGCAAAACTGTACTGAGAGGAAACATGTACTGTAAAACCAAACACCTGTTTAGACTGAGGAAACCCAGTGAGCATCCATTTGGTGACATGCAGGCTAAAATAAGTCTATACATTTAGGTTAAAACTGGGCTCAATTTGGTTAAAAAATGTCTAAAAAGTCTAGTTTACATATTACCATTGTTTCAACAGCATTGTAATGACTATTTGATTGTGTGCAGTATTCAGCATTCATTTAAATGCTGATACATCAGTTAAATGTGGCCTTGGTTCTTAAAAATGTTCTTTTTCAACCAAATGTACAACCAATTTTGACCCAGATTGACTTTTGACCTGCAACTTATCAAACTGTTTCCTGTGAACCGCAATAATGAGTTCAATCAGGAGAGACGAGTGAATGAAGTAAAGACGAATGTTTATTATAACAGATGATATGTGATAATTATGTATTGACAGAAAGTCTTTTGGGTTCTTAGTATCTAATGGAGATTTGTAAACGAGGGGTGTCTGCCCTCAGCAGCAGCAAGATAAATCCCCCCATGGAGTCGTCCAGACTGGTGGCTGATGTATCTGCAGGACGGGCGGTAATGGGGAGGTGGAGGAACACTTTGCCATTTGCGACGATTTGCACTGAAATGACAGCTGACAGCAACAGAGAGAACAAATATAAATAGCGTAACCTAAAGGCAGAGAGAATCATGTTTAAACAGAGGCAGCAGCAGGATGATAGGCTAACAATGTAGGTGTGATGCTGAACTATTAGATAGATTAGATCAGCTGATGAGAACAGCTGACGACATGATTGACAGCCTCAGACAGGACCGCAGGGAATAATGAGTGAGCATGTGTGAGAGGATTGAATGCAGATGCACGAGAAACAAAACTACAGCCCTAAGCATCCCACAGTCTTATGCTATGATGATTGACTTGCTGCAGGTAATCCGTCATAGTGAACAAGTGAAGCAGTTTTTAACAACTAGTATGTACTCAAATAATGTGATAATGTTTGCCATGTATCTTTCTGTGGATGTAAGTACTTTTAAACTATTGAGTTCCAACATAATGTCTAGAATTGTTATGTGCACTACATGGCCAAAAGTATGAGGACACCCAAACAGCACACCGACATGTGATGGTTGAATGTGTCATTCTCAAACTATGGGCAATTTTCTGCTGCTCTAACAGTGGTCACTCTTCTAGAAAGGTTTTCTACAAGATGTTAGAACTTGGTTGCAGGGATGTGCTCTCATTCAGCCACGAGAGCATTAGAGAAGTCGGACACTGATGTTGGGCTATAAGGCAAGAGAAAGGCAAGGTCATTTAGCACATTTCATTACAAGTAAACTCAATGTGCTGTACATTAAAATGCATGTGCAGACACAAAGAAACCCACATTGCATCTTCTAGACAGGAACAGACACACTCATACAGTAACCAATCACTACACAGTTAAAATATAAAAGTTTTCCCGTTCCAGTTCATCCTTAAGGTGTTCAACGGGGGTTGAGGTCAGGGCTCTGTGCAGGCCAGTCAACATTTTCATGTTATTAGTAGTATTAACATTTCCCTTAATTTGAACTAAGGCGCTTAGCCCAAACCATAATTAATGACCCCAGACTAAAGGTACACAAAAGTATGTGCCCTTATACTTTTGGCCACATAGTGTAGTGTGTTAAAAAAATGTGCTAATGTTTGCAACACCATCCTGTGGGTGTTTGCAATAGTGTAATCAAACTTGAGTTCTACCACAAGGTGGCACTATACGCTTGTAAGTAACTAAAGGTTTAACTGGTATGAAGCTATTACCGTATATGTAAACTAAAAAACAAACTTGTCATACCATAACATTTTTGCCAAATAAATGTTTTTCAGGCTGTAAAATGTTGTGACAAATACCCAAGTACCTAAGTCAAAATTGTGCACTGTAAAAAAGTTTGCGAGGGGAACTCTGGATCCTGATCGGGGGCCAACATAAACCATCAGTGCGGTTTGAAACCAGACCTGGCACGGCTCTTCTTGGTCCATTACATCTGCAGCAGCTGCAGAGCATCAACGCTTCCTCCTGATCCAAAGTGATGCCTTGAATCAAAGTTATGTCTTGTTTTGTAGAATATGACAAACTGCTTCAAAAGCCCCTGTAAACTTTTAATAATGCATAGCTATGGTGAATGCCCAAATTAATATGGATTAGCTTCAACTCAGTTAACATGGGAAAATGGGAGTGATGATGCATTAGATTGATAACCAGCAAAAATTGGGTGTTTTTTGACTCAAAGGTATTTGGCAAGGAAGAGAGGATAAGTGTGTATCAGGGTGTGTTGAGGGGGAGGATGGGGGGTGAAGCTAAGGAGAAGAGGAGGAGGTGGAAGGAGAAGACGGCAGAGATAAAACGTGTCTGAGGAGATCATATATTACACTCAAATTTAGCCCAGAGCTCGGCATCAAGATAAACAGGCGAATTAACGACCAGATCTCCTTATGAAACTCAATCTCTTTCATATGCCGAAGAATCCAGCACACGCACACACACCAACCCACACACCACTTAACAGAGATTCCATCTAAAAATATGCAGTTTGATATATTACAGATCCTCCTCCAACAGTTTGCTTTTGTTTTATTCGGCTCTAAAAGATTGATGAATCAGAATCCTAAAGTCTGTGGATTTACAGTCCTGATTAACATCAAGGGGAAAGAAATGTAGCACACTAGTATTTCAAGTAGCTTGTAGTATTTGCGGGATTAAAAGATCAACCCTCTGTTTTACTTTGTTCATTAAATCAGTTACACACAAAGGATTACGGCTCCATAAGTCCATAAGTTGCTTAAAGTGTCCCGACAACAGATCCTGCCCGAGTTTAAACTTTTGAACTCTGTTTGGTGCAGGAGGCCTGGAGACGACATGACCCGGCTTTAAGCAAGCAATATGTAGCACATACTAGAACATTACAGCTGCTGCAGTTTGTGTTTAGGAATCTTTTGAGGTTCGTCAAAATATATTACAACATTGAGTTTGGCCAACTAGTTTTTTGGCTTTTTAGCATGTGTGACAATATGTGTTACACTCAAAGCTGTTAACGTTTCTATCCATATTTTTTTTCTGTGATAAATATTCTTAAATCAATGTTCACTAACTAGCTTCTTTACCAATGTTTTAACTGTATCTCATGTCCTGACTCTTGTTCAGCTGTCAATTCATGATCTCATTGAGTGAGGTGGTTGTGTATGGACACTGATATGTTGTTGAAAGCTGCAGAAATAGCAAGTACGTTAACCTTGAATATTGACCCTCCATGCTCAAATATTATTATACAGTGAATCAAATGACAATAATTGATAATTGAGTTGTGAACCCACAGAGAACTCTGCTGCTCAGCGTTTTAGCTTCTTTTAGCTAATTTCATCTCACCGCTCTCATCCACCTTGATTCAAGCCGTAGCCGGCAAAGCAGCTGTTTTTCAGCAAACAACCCCTCCAAAAAAATCACTACCTGGCCAGAACCAAACAGCCAACACAGTTAGTGACTAGCTGGTGAACATAGTAGAGCATTTAGCGGCTAAAGAGCCAGATATTTCCCTCAGGAGTTTGTAGAGACCAAAAGTAGAGCTAAGAGGAGAGTGAAGACTGGCCTTATAGTCATCAGGTGGACACAAAAACGATTCCAAATGAACGATCATGTTGCTCTGTAACTGCTGGATGTGTAAGCAACTGTTTGCTAACAACAAGTTCTCCATATCAACTTAAATATGTCAGTGTTGTTTCTGCTACCTAGTGGCCAGGAAAACCCTGATTCCTGCAGCTTTTGAAGATGTTCTTAGGATATTAAGTGGTATTTTTTGGCTTTATTGTTATTTGGATTATTATTATTTCTTATCTTCCTAACTTGAGTTTGCTGTCAATTTGGAGAATGAGAATGCTCTTTCACTTCCATAAAGCTAAAGTGATTTTGTTCATAAACTTAAACTGTGAAAAGTTTTTATCTACAGTATGTATAATTTGTGTATCGCTGGAAATAAAAGCATCACATTATTGAATAACTTTTTATTTTTAACTTTTTAGTGAAATCATTCTCAACCTTTTATATGTAACTGCAAAAAAAGTATTTAACATGTCTTGTAGGTTTAGCTCTTGACTTGGCCTTTGTATTGGCACTACTCTGATTGCCAGGGACATGTTGCAGGATGGACTGTAGCCAGTGAAAGGCAGTGAGGTAATCAGTTTAGGTAGAGCCCCAGATGGTTACAGACTCAGGAGAAAAATCCACTTCAGCTTATTAATCAAAGCCTTTTTTTCTCCTTCGGCCTATAAATGGCAAAGCTTTCTACTAAAGCCATTACATTCACTATATTCCTTTCTCCTGATTAGTCACTCTCACAGTGAATCAGCCTGTAGTTTGGCTGTAAACGACATTACTGCCTGCTGGGCAGAAGCTTGGGTGCGCTTGCGAGGCCCGGTAATAGTGTTGATTACTGCTCACTCATTAGGTTGCTTTCACTGCCGCCGCTAAGCCCTCATCAGGAGGTTTTTGGCTGAGCGGCCGGGCAGGGGCCCTGATCCAATTCACCTTTAAAGTTCAGTGGACCTGTCTGGGTTGCCACGGGTCAGTGCATAGCTCTCCATGCTGTGCACTCCCAGAGAGGCCCTCGTTACCTCATTTCCTGTTACTACTGTACCAGACAAGCATTTAAATCTCATGGTTTGGTTGTGTAAAGTTTGCAATGTTTGTCACAGATGGTATATTAAAACTCTTTAATAAAGCACTTGTTGGATTTATGTCTTTGGAGAATAGAGAATGTGATGATCAGTCAATTGGCAGGGCTACCATGGTGAGGTGCAAAACACACTAATAACAAAATAGAAAACACAAAAACAATTCACAGAACACAACATTATAGAAAACACATCAACTAATCCAAAAATCCATTTAAAAAAAAACTTAAATTTCTGAAAGCAAAACATTTTACAAATCAGAAAACACATTATTTTAGAATATATTAACAAATCAGAAAACATTTTAGAAAATATAACATAACAGAACTGAAAACAACAATGGAAAAGATAATTTTTGTTTGTGATGGACAGAACCAAAATCAAATCAGAATTTAATTACTGATTCTGTTAAAATAGAGCTAGAGTATATTTTTTCAGTTTGCAACCAAATTTTAATGTGAATAAATAATCCACCAGTATTATAATATGTTTGGACTACTGCAATGGTGTCCTGTCTACAGTCCCCAGCAAAACCCTGGACAGGCTCCAGTATGTCCAAAACTCCACCGCCAGGGTCCTCACCCACACCAAGACCTGGCAGCACATCACCCCAACCCTTACCCACCTTCACTGGCTCCCAATCAAATCCTGCCTCAAATATAAAATCTTACTTCTCATCCACAAATCCCTCTATGCCCTGGCCCCACAGTACCTCTCCAACCTCCTTCATCCATACACCCCACCCCGAAATGTCTGGTCCTCAGACACTGGCCTGCTCTCCATTCCCCACACCAGACTCCGTACCTTCAGAGACAGAGCCTTCAGTTTTGCAGCCCCATCCCTCTGGAACACCCTCCCTGCAGATATCCACAATGCCACATTCCTGTTAAAAAAAACTCCTCAAACACCACCTGTCCACAGCCTACAACCTCCCTTAGCTTAGTTTAGCTCCAGTAATTCTGTGTCCTTGAATTTTGTGAAAGGCGCTATATAAATAAAAGTTATTATTATTATTATTATTATTATTACAATAATGAAAATGAAACAGTGACACAGGGTCAATACAAGTCTTTTTGTGGGTGGTTTTCTAAAAATGGCTAAAATGGTTAAAAGTGTAAAATTAACTAAATTTTTTGTTGGAGCCAAATTAACCCATATTTTTAGTTGTTTAGAAAATCTTTGTGGTTTTTATTGCTAATGTTAAAATTATAAATTGCTACGCCCTGCTATGTCCTGCAGTGCCCCGCTACGCCCTGCTACACCATGCTACACCCTGCAGTGCCCTGCTACACCATGAACTACTACAACTAATATTTCTAGTCATAGTTCCATTATCTGTATTGTGACTATAATTGCCACTGTTCATCATACCCCCAACCGGCATCGTCAGACACCACCTACCAAGAGCCTGGGTCTGTCCGAGGTTTCTCCCTAAAAGGAAGTTTTCCTCACCACTCGAGGTTTCTGCCTAAAAGGAAGTTTCTCCTCGCCACTGTCGCACTAAATGCTTGCTCTTGGGGGAATTACTGGAATTGTTGGGTTGTGAAGTTATAGAGTGTGGTCTAGACCTACTCTATCTGTAAAGTGCCTTGAGATAACTCTTATTAGTTATGATTTGATACTATAAATAAAATTGAATTGGAAATTGAATTTCATCTAATGTTGTTGTGTTTTGCACCTCAGGGCCACCGTACATTTCTCATAAAACACATTTATTTGTCTGTTTAAAGAAATGAATCCCAACTTGAAAGCTGGCCTGGCAGCGTAGCGTTTAGCTCATTAACCTTTTTTTCTTCTTAGCACCTCGCTGCAGTTAACAGTCTGTGGCCTCTTCCCCACCAAGTCACATTCATGTAGCTGCCAATCAGGTCAACGCTGCAATTAAGCTGCTTTAAACTTGTTCAGTGGTGCTTGGAGGCCGTAAAAATACTTCCGTTTGAGTGTCAATGGGAGCATGTGGTGGTTAACGCTGCATTCATGGAAGAATACATTGTGTCTAGTTAATGTAAGAAGTCTGGTCAGCGGGTCAAAAGGGCAACATGACTGAAGGATATGAGGATGTGCAGTAGTTTCCAGCTGTTTGAGACATGATTTACAGTACTACGTTGTTGTTTTTTCTTCTTAACTTGTCCAACATTACATTTTCTCAAGCAGGTTAAGAATTTATGGACACATTTCCTTGTTTGTCTCCGACCAGATGGACTGAGGTTTATGAGTGTACGGTGCATGTGGGATGGCGGCATCTCGCTCTGAGTACCAGTCAGTCAGGACAGGCGTCATCAATCTCAGTCTCCAGTGAATGGTAGATTGGCTGCCATAAACCAGGCCTGATTGCAGTGTGCTGTTCCCTGCAGAAGAGTTTTCAGGCCAAGGGAGGCATGGAAACAAAAACCTGCAGATACAAACAATGTGTGTGGGACACTGAGAACTGTGCCACGTTGTAGGATGGTATACTGTACGTCTAGTTGCACCAGTATTTCACAGGAATGATTCTTTTTTTATTTTGATTATTCTTGTCAATCAAAAGTGATCCTGTAACCATTTCTAAACAATCACAGGTTTCAGATGGATGGTTAAAATGAGAGAGTAATGAAAGAAAACAGAAACATTATGTACATTTGAAGTACTCTCTGAACCAGGACTGTTGCCCAATTTAGGCATGGCCAAACTAAGACTTAAGGGCCCTGGGGCAAAACTTTACTGTGGGGCCCACTGGTTCCAGTAGGTAATCCAGCTTTAGATTAAGGACACTGAGGTCATGTCCTCTGTTTTATTTCTGGGTTTTAGAAATCCAAATGGCTTGTTGGACCACTACAGCTACAGCATATTGGCACAATATCTTGCAGAGGACTGGTGTTAACAGGCAAGTGTTGGTTTACAGAGTCGCTGATTTAGGTGAATGAGCAGCAGGTGTGCTGGCAGAGATTTTGTAATCATGAGTTGTATATTGCGAAAACTTGATATTAAAATTTTTACAAACCCCAGATAATTATTTCCAAAAACTTTATTAAACCCTGATTTTAAATCATGCACCATCAATAGGTCAACATTTTAATATAATTTGTCCAATACTTTGCTTATGACTGAAAAAACTAATGACATTCCCATCAGTCTCAGCTGTACTTTGTGTTATCGCAAGTGCAGATTAGCAAGAGTTAGCATGCTAACACTCTAAACTAAGATAAACCTGCTTAATATCAGCACTTTAGCCATTTATATTTTTACGTGATTTGACTTATGACGTTTTATCACCATATACTTCTATTAAAAGATGAAAAAGGCACATTTCTACTCATCAAATTTCATTTTAGAAGATTTTCATGAATGATAATTATCCTTCCAAGCTAAATGTGGTTCATTTACAGTTTATTGTTAATCAATGTTTACTGTCTCCTATGATATTAATAATATGTATATACAGGGGTGCCGTATAGGGGGGAAAAGTTAGGACAATTCCAAGGGCCCATGACTGACAGGGGCCCCAAAAAATAGGTAAAAACTAATATAAAATTATTAAACCATCATCATTCAGTATTTATATTTCAAATATAATAATTAAATTAATGATCTCTTTGTTTTTACTTGTTTTTGGCAGTAAAAGTTAAATATCCCCATTGACCAAAAAGTAATCATCCATATAGACCGACCACCCCCCTGTATCTGCATGAAATGGTTTGGTCCTGCCTTAGTGCACTCAGTGACGTGTTTAGTTGCAGCAAAGCCCGTCTACAGAAAGCCGTTCCACTCCCGATTCAGCCCCATTGTACCGAATTTGGTTGCAGTTCCACCAGAGTTCCACTGGGGGTGATCGCGGTCCAGTGCTAAATGAATGGGACTCTATGGAGCTAGACGGCTAAATGTGTCTCTTTCGCCTGATTGTCGTTGACAGTTTGACAGTTGACTGTTTTCTTACAGGTTGAGTCGTTGTTGCCCATAACACGCTAGCATTCTGCTAATGAATGCTGATTGGTCAGTGAAGGACTGATTACGATCGGAGATCCCGCTTGACGGCATCCGAAGCAGAACCAGAATGTCAGAGTGAATATTTCGGCGTGGTCTTTAAAACATTAGCAAACCTCTTTCTAGCACGTGTATTATTAACAGGGAGAGTCTAACCTGTCAGCTGTGTTGGCGATGCCTCGAGAGAACAAAGGAAGCGACTCAGAGCTTGCCGTAAAGCAGTATCTCTGGCCGTATATGTGTATGAAGTCATTGACATTTTAAAAGGCTTTTTAGAACAAAAAAGCCACTTTAAAAAAATCTAACACCCAGCAGTGTGTATTTTCTTAGCCTTCCCTTTCGAATGCAACATTCAAATTACTAGACAAAAAATGATATCCTGAGAAAAGTGGATTTTGAGGGGTATAGCTCCATAGAGTCCCATTCATTCTGCACTGGCCTGTGAGCGCCCCCTATATGGAACTCTGGTGGAACTGCAACCAGTTCAGAAGCCGGAAGTAACGAGAGAGTGGAACTTCTTCCCTTATTAGAAATTCTTTGGTTGCAGTCAGTAGATGCGGCAGAACTACAGTGACCACAGTGTTGCCAAGTAACGTTAAATCAAAATCTGGTTTTCAAAAAAGGAAAGACAGAAAAGAGAGAGAGGAAAGTCAAAGGAAAGGGTTTCAAACTGTAAACCAGTTTTTCACCAAGAAAGGTGGGTAGCCTATAGTCTGTGAGTGGTATTAACCTGTTGACTTAATGTCCATAGTGAAATAAGCTAGCTAGCTAGCTACAGACTAGTGTTAGCCTACATTTAATCACCATTTAATCAGTGCAGGGAAATGTTTAGCAAGATATTCATATTAAATCATTGTCCCATGAGTCAGCAGCACCCCAGTCTCTGTTTCCCTCCCTGTCCCCAAGAAGGTGAGCAACATTGTATTCAATGACATGCCAGTTAGCATCATAGCAGGGAGTCTGTGGGGATTTCTCTGTCTTTCATTAATAATTATAATAATAATTAATAATAATAATAATAATTTTGTTAAGAGAATTTTCCATTTTGTCAAATTTTACAATAAAAATACATTGAGACTGTAAAAGATGGCCTTCAGCACATTTGTTATGGTTGCTTTTAATCTTGCATCAAATAGTGAACTGCATACTAGTCTTGCATGCATGTACAAATCCCCAGCAGTAAATATTGTGCTAGTGCTAGTATTGAACTACAAGAAGCCAGACAGTTGCAAGCCTTTAATTAGAGTTATGTAAAGCTTTTAATGGGGCAGTTAGGTCCTAGAGATGTGGTGACAACAGCTGCGCAGAAGGGGCCCAATTTGATTTTTTGTCATGGGGCCCAAAATTCCTGCCGGCGCCCCTGTGTATATATATAATTTTAAATTATTTATCCCCAGCTAGAATACCTCCCACTATTTGAAAACCAAACAACACCATTATAAACACTTCACTCTGGTTCAGTGTGAGTTACTGGCACTGTAACATTAACACACACACACACACACACACACACACACACACACACACACACACACACACACACACACACACACACACACACACACACACACACACACACACACACACACACACACACACACACAAGAAAAACTACATTTGGCACAGACAGCACATCAGGCCAGGTGAGGGGCTCGCTGTGGGTATGAGTCATCTCTGTTGTCATGGTTACACAGCATCATCATTTGTTTGTGCGCCCCAGGTGGAGTAATTCATTACAGAGTCAATCTGGGACAGCCTTAATAAATCATGAACATAATGTGAATGGCAGACGTTTGTGCCAACAGAGTTCTCATTCACAGGCTCTTTGTGCAGAGGACAAATGTTTTACCTCAGCTGCAACGAAGGAGAGGAACGGAGGAAGAGCAGCAGGACAAAAAGGAGGAGGAGGGGGAGGAGTATGGAAGCAAAGGAAGGCAGTAAGGATTTGAGTCTTACAGTTAACTGTAAGTATACTGTTAACCCAGTATTTACAGTATTAATATTATCACATTACTACCACTTTCAATATTATTCTTGGCAGGGGAAGATACTGTGTAAAAAAACTTTCTGACACAATTTCAACGCCACAAATCTGTTTATCAATACTTTCAATAAAAATAATATGGGAAAAAGGTATTTAGTAGCGCTGCAACGATTATCTTCATTATCGATTAATCGATCGAATCAATCAAACCATTTTCTCAAAATATATTATAATTAAAAAACATTAGCAAATATTTGGCATTTTAGCTTAAATTGTTTATAAAAATAGTAGCAGATTAATTTTATTTTGATCGACGAATCAATGAATCAACTGATCATTGCAGCTCTAGTATTCAGTTATTTTATAATGACCTTTCTTTGCTTTCAGTGCTGGGATCAGTTTATAGGACGTGTGTTGTTTTTCAGATTGAATGAGGTCACTGCAAGATTGATAGCATGGCGTGGTAGGTGATGGTGAGTGAGCTCGGCCAGCTTAGAGTTGAGGAACTGTGTGTGTGTGTGTGTGTGTGTGTGTGTGTGTGTGTGTGTGTTTGTGTGTGTTCGTCCGGTCAGCCACTCCATGCCATCAGCTTAACCCCTGGATTCTTCACATTCCAGCCCAACGTCAGGCACAAGTCTCGCCGCTGGTCTGTTTAAGGTGATTGACGTTATTTGCTACCATTAGGCACTACTATGTAATTGACCTTTGACCCCTCACAAGCGACCTGTTGAAACAGCTTTAAACCAGATCGTCTAATCTCCATGGGAAAAGCCCTCAATCTAGATTTAGGGCTCTAAAAGCAATCAACACCTAAAGGTGAAAGAGGGGAACCGGGGTCACTGCCACCAGATCGCTCTGATCCAGTCGGGGGGCGATGATGATCATTTTGTTCAGACTCACCGAGCCGCACAAACACACTTTATCAGAAAAACAACTCAGTGCTTTACGTCCCTAATGCTCCATGTCCTTTTCTAGATAAAAATATAATAATTTACACATTAATAACAAGTCCACTTACCATTTATAAGTTGAAACAACTTGGCAAATTAAGGAAAAACTTCACAAGTAGATATAAAGTAAACAACTTGAAACTATTAGTGACAATCATTTACCTTTTTCAAGGCAATCAGGTTTTTTTTAGAGTAAAATTAACTTTGTCTGATTTTACAATGAAATGAGAATAAAACAAATAACAATACAAGTCCTTCTATCATTACTAAATTTGTTTACAGGTACATTTTAATACGCAAAATTACAAAATCAAATGTTTTGCAATGGGCTGACCATTTTATTTCACCTTTAGAATACAAAATAAGACACAAAACATCTGGAAAAATGACTTATTTTCGTATAAAATACTACAAAATATGAGAAAAGTGAGCAACATTAATGTTTGATCACACACGTTTAACTGCAATTTGCTGTGTAAAACAATCCTATCGCTCGATGTTTAATCAGTTATGAAACCCTGAAAATTGTAAATCTAGGTGAAGAACTCAGTAATGTAATATACCTTTTATTCATATGGCATAGAAATAGCAGATTTGGCCTTTAATGTAATTTATAATCCCCCCTAAAAAACATCATCTCTTGCTTGTAAAATGATGAATTTACATTCTTCTTATGGTGGCACAGTGAGAGAATAATATTTTAAAACACCTCAACACGCTGCATTTTTGGCTGCAGAGCCTCAGCGTGTGACTCCAGGCCGCTTCTAAGATCCACTTTGGTCAAGTTTTTACTCGGTGGACGTGATACAATCTGACAGTTTGGAGGGATTAACGGAGGTTTGACAACAAGACATTGTTTCAGATGATATTGATCAAAGTTCACTATAATCCTGTTAATTAAAGCAAAGAATAACAATAAATCCACAACTTAAAAGAGAGGCTGGATGAAAGACTTATTAAAAGATTTTGATCTTGTAATTCTCTGTTAAGGCTTTAGTTTCTGATTTGACCTCAGAAATGCTGCTGCTGCTTCCAGGCTCCAGAAATGTGGGATTGACAACTTTATCAAGGCCTGAAGAGTGAAGGACCTCGAGTAAACCTGCTTTATTAGATGAATGCACGCGTGGTGGGAGGTCTGGCTGACTTGTTGTTAATGCCCATAAACGCTGACCTCTCCCATGCCATGTGCCTCCCAAATCCAGATATGGAAAACATGCTTTCATCATCGCGCTCACACTGAAAAAGTCTGAGAAAGAGAAAGGATGAAAATAATTAATAAATGTCGACTACAGTACCTCATGCAGAGTAGATTGTTATTCATCACACATGGAGGAATAAATAAATGGCTACAATGTCAAAGAAAAAAAGTTAACAAGAATTAAGTTAATAAACTGTAGCTGTAATTGAACAGAATTATAAGAAATATTGATTACAATGATAATGAATGCAGCATTTATATTCTTATATTTTTTTCTTTAGGGTGACTTTGCTAATAATTTAATATTGAAAACAGAATTCATGAATATCATCTTAAAGGAGACAATATGCTCATTTTCAGGTTCATACTTGTTTCTACTGGACATGCTTTAATTTTCAAAAAACACAATTTTTCCTCCCGAAAAGCCCTGCTTTGATTGGCTTGCAAGACAAAATTTAGGCACCTTTGCAAAAGTTTTCAAGCCGTCGATGGAAATACTCAGATGGTTGTCAGACGGTATATGAATCAATCGATTTGTTTATCAATCAATTTGTTTATTTGTCATGTGAAATCATATAAAAATACAATTTCAGTGAAATTTAATCTGTCAGTTCATAGCTGTTTTACCTCTTTAATGGGCCTGTATTTATGAATTACTTTTAACTGACCAAAGATACTCACAGTTAACACTCAAGAGATAGTACCAACAATAATACTGTTTCAGTGTAAGAATTTGGTGGTAAAAACACATGTCTTTATTCTGCTTTATTACAATGGATTAATCTTCCTTGAAATCTAAAGTTTATTACATTGGAAAGCATCTTCATAAGTTGCCTTGCAAAACATTCTCAGTAATTAGTAGCCTGATTTATATTTTGAAGAAAGCCCGAAACATGTAAGCTTTGCTACTCTGCTTTGTTATGGTTTTACTGCACTCTGTTCAGCATCTACCAGCTGTTGTGCAGCGGTATTGTGTCCTTGTATTATATATTATACTGTGTTATACGGAAGAACTGGATAACAATACTGTGAATCAGCATTCACAGTATTGTTATCCAGTTCTATAATTTCCGGTCACCTACTACTTCTGCATACTTTCAGCTAGAAAAACCATTCAAATATCAAAATGTTCAGCTATTTAAGGACATTTGTGCTTGTATTCAACTTTTCTCCACCATTTATACTTTTTAAAATATTAAGCTTTTTTCTTTTTACATTGAAAGTCAATGGAGCAATCTTTAAATCCTCTTCAGGCTTCTTCCACTTCTAAATGGTACTTCTCTCATGTACTTTCCCCTACAGATGTCATTCAAACTTTAAACTATTCACAAAACCTTATTAAGCTATTAGAAAATTATTCAGTTTTTTGATATCTTTTATAGTTTTTGTGTTATCACTGTTTAAGTTTAGTGCTTCTTTACGCTTTTACTGCGTTTTTAAGGCCTGCTCCGTGTGTCTGATGTCACAGCTAACCCAGCATGGGCTGGGCCTTTTTGTGTGGAGTTTGCATGTTCTTCCAGACTTTCTTTCTTTCAACATATTATACTTTGATTTCTTTTGACATCCTATACTGTGACTTTTTATCACTTATTTCGACATACTAAACTATGACTTTTCATGACTTTTTTGGTATCCGGTAATGTGAACGATAAATACTACTTTGAACCAGTGCATTACAAGCTTCACAAATAGCTCAGTGAGATAAGCTGCAAGAGATGAAATGAAAATTGGAGGATGAGGTTTCAATTCTTTGACATGCTATGGCTTTTTTTTAATAACTTTTTTCAACATACTATACCATGACTTTTTTATGACTTTTTTTGACTTTTTTTATGACTTTTTTTCGACATACTATACTATGACTTTTTTTAATACATTTTTGCGACATACTATAATAGGATTTTTTTTTGCAATATTCTATACTATAACTTTCTTCAACATTCTATACTATGCCTTTTTTTGACATACAATGCCCTGACTTTTTTATCACTTTTTTTCGACATACTATACTATGACTTTTTATCACTTATTTCGACGTACTAAACTATGACTTTTCACGACTTTTTTTGTCTTCAGTAATGTAAACAATTAATACAACTCCAGTTTTTTTATGAAGTTTTTTCGACATACTATACTATGACTTTTTTATTACTTGTTTTTCGACATACAGTACTATGACTTTTTTCGACATAGTATACTATGACTTTTCACAACTTTTTTTGTTTTTTTGTCTTCAGTATTGGCAGATTGGCATGGTTTTATTTCAGTTAGCCTAATAGCTGGTTTGATTTGCATTGAGAGATAATTTTATGGAAAGTACCCCCATGCCAATCTCTAGGTATGGTGAACGGTATGTGATGATGTGAGGCTATTTTAATTCCAAAGACCAAGGGAACTTTATCAGGATGCAGAGTATCCTGGATCCATGAAATAACTGGCCTTTAAAAATAAAAACCTGCCTGCCTCTATGGGAATTTAACATAGGGGTGTACTTACTTATGCCCCCTGTATTTTAAGGAAGAACATTTATTTATTTACAATACATTATTCATTCACAAAGAAAATTGGTGTCCTAAAAGGTTGGATTTTTTCCTAATGTTTTTAATTAAGGCATTTAGATCAACTTCCAAAAGATGATTTTTTTTTAATTCCTCTTTTTAGTCAACTTTAGCATGGGTTCATAAACTCGTGCTCATAAACGCGAGCACCACTGTAGCTCAGTGAGATAAGCTACATTGATGAAATGAAGATTGGAGGTCAAGGGTTCTATTCTTTGACATGCTATGACTTTTTTTCGACATACTATACTATCACTTTTTTATGACTTTTTTTTCAACATACTGTACTATGATTTGTTAATGACTTTTTACGACATACTATACTAAGACTTTTTTATGACTTTTTTCAACATACTATTCCATGACTTTTTTATTACTTATTCGACATACCATGCAATTACTTTTTTATGATTTTTTTTCGACATACTATACTTTTCCTTTTTCGATATGGTATACTATGACTTATTTCACTTTTTTCGACATACTAGTGCTGCAAGAGATGAGATGAAGATTGGATGTCAAGGATTCAATTCGTTGACATGCTATCACTTTTTTCCCGACATACTATACTAAGACTTTTTTATGACTTTTTTTGACATACTATTCCATTACTTTTTTATGATTTTTTTTCAATATACTATACCATGACTTTTTTATCAATTTTTGCGACATACTATAATAGGATTTTTTTGCGATATACTATACTATGACTTTCTTCAACATTCTATACTATGCCTTTTTTCGACATACAGTGCCTTGACTTTTTAATGATTTTTTTTCAACATACTATATAATGACTTTTGTATGACATACTATACTATGACTTTTATGACATGCTATACTATGACTTTTTATGACTTTTTTCGACATATGATACTATGACTTTTTATGAATTACTATACTGTGACTTTTTATCACTTATAGTGATATATACTATTACTTTTTTGATATGGTATACTACTTTTCGACTTTTTTTCGACATACTGTACTTTGCCTTTTTATGACTTTTTTTAACATAGGATACTATGACTTTTTCATGACATACTATACTATGACTTTTTATCACTTATTTCAACATACTAAACTATGACTTTTCACGACTTGTTTTGTTTTCAGTAATGTGAACGATAAATATAACTCCGAATCTTTACATCATAAGCCTCACAAATAGCTTAGTGAGATAAGCTGCAAGAGATCAGATGAAGATTGGAGGTCAAGGGTTCAAGTCTTTCACATACTATGAGTTTTTTTTTCAACATACTATACTGTCACTTTTTCATGACATACTATGACTTTTTTTCGACATACTGTACTACGACTTTTTTCTTCATAGTATATTGACTTTTTTTTATCACTTTTTCGATATACTATACTAAGACTTTTTTAGGACTTTTTTTGACATACTATACTATAACTTTTCTTTCAACATACTATACTGTCACTTTTTCATGACATACTATACTATGACTTTTTTTCGACATACTGTACTACGACTTTTTTCTTCATAGTATATTGACTTTTTTATCACTTTTTTCGATATACTAATGACTCTTTTCATCATACATATACTATGACTTTTTTCTTACTATTTATGACATACATACTATACTATGAATTGTTATCACTTTTATGACTTTATTACTTTTTTCGACAAAATATTGGACTTTTTTCTTTTTAGGATTGTTTTTGCCATTTAAGGCCTTTATCTGATAGGACAGCTTAGACATAAAAGGGGAGAGAGAGGGGGAATGACAAGCAAAGGGCTCTGTAAGCTACTTTTTTTAATCACTTTTCAATATACTATGACTTTTTTCAACATTCTATACTGTGACTTTTTATCACTTTTTTGACTTTTTCAATAAACTATACTATGTTTTTTTTAAAAGCTTTTTTGGACATATTGTACCATGACTTTTTTTGTCATACTATACTATGACTTTTTGCATCATACTATATTCACTTTTTTATCACTTTCTTTCAACACACTATACTATGACTTACTATATATTTCGATATACTATACTATGACTTTTTATGACTTTTTTGACATACTATACTATGACTTTTTTCATCATACTATATTGACTTTTTCATCACTTTTTTCGACATACTATACTATGACTATTTAATCACTTTCAACATACTACTATGACTTTTTTGACATACTATATGATGACTTTTTCATGACATTTTTCGACATACTGTATTATACGATGACTTTTTCATGACATTTTTCCGACATACTATACTATGACTTTTTTGATATATTATAATATGACTTTTATATGACTTTTTTTTTTATGACATACCTATACTATGACTTTTTTACATACTATTCTATGACTTTTCTTTTAAAAAAAAACTTCAAATATTCCACTTTTGTTTAATACATTGGTATTATTCAACATTTCAATAAAATTCATACTAATTGAAACCATTCCCACTTTTCCAACTATTCTGACTACTTCACATTCTTCTTACGCAATTATGCCAGCAATCCAGTTTAGCTTTAGCAATTTAGCATTTCAGCATTCACAAGCATTTTCTGCAGGAAATGCATTTTCTAGTTAATAATCAAATACATTTAATAAATTAGTGTATTTCCTTATGATCTTAGATATTGCATATTTGTATTACTTTTTACATCTTTTTTGAAGCTTTGACTTTTGACCTGTGCACCCCTCAATGCTGCTTTTGATTATTCTACTGTTGCAGCAATTCAACATCACTTTGCAGCATTTTTGTTAAACACATTTTTTTTTAAGATAATTTTTTGGACATTTTTAGGCCTTTATTTCTGACAGGACAGCTTAGACCTGAAAGGGGAGAGAGAGGGGGAAGGAAATGCAGCAAAGGGCCGCAGGTCAGAACCAAACCCGTGGCCGCTGCGTGCATTACTGAGCCTCTGTATATGGACGCGTGCTCTACCAGGTGAGCTAACCAGGCGCCCCACACACATGAACTTTTGAGGTGAAAATTCTCATTTAAACATATTTGCCTCCTGTTCTGTTCAGCATCTGCTTGTTTTTCCCATCAACACCCCCTCCACATTTACTCCGTCTTTGTTTTCACTGCTGCATTTTTTTTCTGTGTGCAGATAAAACCCAGATCCAGCAGTTTATACAAAGTACAATGCTCCTCTATTACATCCATGACATGCAAAATATTTCCTCTTGAAGTTACCACACATTTCCTCAAACTGCTTTAAAGCCATAATTGGAAACAGACTACTTTTTTACCTTTGAGTCTCAGTAGCCTGAAATATGTTTAAATCTTTATTATTTTCTATCAATCCAAGCAACTGATGGTCATTTTTAGTCTTTAATCAAACTGCTCTGGGAAACTTTGTACCAGAACAGTTTGGTAAATGTTGATTGGATGGATCTTTCACCCATCAATCAGACTTCAAGCTTCAGTTTAAACCAAATGTTTGTGTATGTTTTCCTTAAAGTATGCATGGGAAAGTGCCCCCGCTGCCGGCTCCAAGTGAACGTTCCCTGTGAATAAATGCATGAATTTATGACTCTGTGTGTGTGTGTGTGGCATAGCAGCGGGGCTTTTCCGTCTTGTCAATGGAAAACATTAGTGTCATGCCCCCACAAACCCACCCATCACCCCCCTCCCCCCCCCACCCCACCCCCCCTTATTTAATTCAGTCCATCAACACTTCCTCCTTCAGCCTGTTAGTGTCACACTGCATTTCCTCTTCGGCCTCAACCAGAGCAACTCGCCACAATCGGCCCGGTTCAGGTTTCCCTCAAACGGCCAAGGGCTTCAAAGTCAATAACTGCTTTTTTGATTTTTATTGACCCAAAGTCTCGGCTCCCCCTCTCTGTCTGCCCAAACGCCACTCGCCCCTACATGTATTTAAGAGGAATAAATTACAGTAAAGAAGGTAATTGTTCAGAGTTTACAAAATGGTGTTGTCTTGCTGATTGCACCTGCAACTCATTTAACAAGGTGTTCAAAAACATCCAGGGCTCAGAACCTCAGAGCATCCCCGAATGTCTGAAGAAGAGAAAGACTAAGGTGAATTCTTCATCTAAAACACTGTAGGTTTCAAGGTTTATTGAGAGGTTAAAATTGAAGGAAATTGACTTAAATGTAAGGTATTTCTTTTTTTAATGCACCTACTAATGCCCTTTTCACACATGCACTGCAACCCTGAACTTATCTAGATATTACCCGAAGGAGCTGTGTGTGAGAACGCAAATGTCCAAATCAGTTGAACCACACTTTTCCCTGCCAGCTCCCTATACAAACGAATTCTGCCTAATGTCTGATTAAGCCCATGTGTGAATAGAGCAGGTCGTTGTCCATGTTCATCAGAAACACAATAGGTTTCAAGGTTTGTGAGTATATTGAGAAGTTAAAATTGATTAACACTGGCTGAAATGTAAATTATTTCTTTTTCGTTAATGCACCTAAACAGAGTTAGTAAGTAACTAAGTGCATTTTCAGGATGTTTCCTCAACTACACTGCATTTTGGAGAGAAATAATATAAAGTTTAAAGGTTTATTCTTGACCTTGGAAATAGCAGCAAAAACAAATACTTACAAACTTACCTGTTTTTTTTTCTCGTGGCCTTCATTGTCGGACAGAGTTTGCTCAGTTGTATGAGATATTGTACTTTTTACTACATTTATCTAATGGCTGCACTCACTTTGCAGATTAAGATTTTACATTCAGCGTAAGAAAAAAAGAGCTCATAAAATATTGCTTTTCTCTTTTAAAAAATCCTTTGTCTCAAAAAGGTCAACTTTTAAGTTTATATGTAAAAGTTTTGGTTTGATGACACACTGACTTTCAGACTTTATGTAATCTAGTCAATCTGAACAAAACTCTTGTTCTGTCCATTCCTTCTCACATTTCTTTACTTCTTCAGCTGATCTGAAAGGATGAAAAAGGAATCTTCCCTTTTCTTTTAATATTGTTGAGATTGAAGCACAAATTGGTTCTCTGTTTGATTATAATTCTAAGGGGCTTCTATAGGAAGGAATTACCTCATTCACAAATGCATACTATTTCAATTAACGTTTTGATATATTAAAAGGTCTTATTTGTTTTTGCAGGGCAGGATATGGACTGCCATGTCTGGGGTGTTATTTAAGTGTACTTTTTTTGTTTTAACTACCTACTCCTCTCTTAACTATCTATGTATGCAATACCAAGTAGAAAAACAGTATTTTGAATCACTGTATGAATTGATGTTCTATATATTTCAACTGTTATTTCATAAAACAGCAAATTATCTTTTAACTCTTCCGTTTTTAAACAAACAAGATACAACATGTTCATTAGTAAGCTTTAGAGGTGCTGGTAGGCAATTTTGATACCTTTAGACAGAGCAAGGCTTAGCTGTTTCCCCCTGTTTCCAGTCTTCATGCTAAGCTAAACTAACTGGTTGCCGGCTGCAGCTTTATATATTTACTGCACAGACATGAGAGCAAATGTGGGTATATTACCCACAATATCCTCCACCTTTGCTTTAAGAGAATATTGGGAAATGAAGGCAAATTCATTGTGCTTTCATCCTGTAATTACCACTTGTGGCCACAGAGGCCACTGTTTGACAAAAGTTATGAAGTCTAGCTTGAATTGCCTCAAACAAAAAAAAAAAAGAAATAAGTAAGATTTGATGATGCATCAAACCAATCATTGTGGCATTACATAGTTCACCTTTATGGAGTTTTACCACAGAAGGAGGATTTTAAAAATAAGTTTCAGTGTCTCCCTGCGGGGGGAAAGGTGGAGAAAGAACAGACAATCTGTAGGTAATCAACCGCCCAATGACTGCCTGTGATCTTTTTGGGGAAATCTACTCACTAATGGCTCACCCTGTGTCCTGTGTCATTTCCTTTTGATGTGATCGGCCAGTGATGATCAGTGATCTGGCTGCGTGTAGTAAAGAGCTCTCAGCAGGCACTTTTAATTACCGGGGGGACTGATTTTGGCCGTGCAGCCCACCTCGTCTGGTTTTTATTTCCAACTGCAGACTGACTGTAAAACAACACTACCAGCGCTGTCACCCAAAACCAAAGCTGCTCATGTACAAAAGCAGCCCGGGCCCTGATTATCATTCTGTGTCGGGCATGTGAGCGACAGTTGCTCTGTTTTTACTTACAACCCCCTCTTTCCTCCTCCTCCTCCTCTTCTCTCTTTCCTTTAAGTATCTTTCTGCACACATAAAAAACTGATGTCAAGTGCACACGCTACATGCTCTATCTCAGACAAATCAGAGCCAGGTGCATCCGTATGAGAGAGTTCATATTAGAGAGATATTGCAAACATCTGCATGTTCTGCGTGTCCTCATCATTTAGATCCCTGTGTGACAGTAAAAGGCTGCGGAGAGGAGCAGAGGGGAACACCCGCTAAAAAGTAACTCTGCCCGGTTTGTTCTGTTGCCAAAAGGCCTGACTGTTGGGGCTCTGGGAGCTCACACACACACACACACACACACACACACACACACACACACACACACACACACACACACACACACACTGCATCTATGTTTTTTCTCTCAATTTTATGGCCTTCCTCTCACTTTCTTTCTCTCAAATTAATTTTCAAATTTTCACCATGGGCATCATTAAAGGGTTATTTCATCTGTTATGCTCAGTAGCCTACTGCCCAGCTTACAATATCTTCTGGATCTTGTGGTATGTTCCAGTTCAACTGGGAAGTCAAAATTTCTGAGTTCCCAGTCAGAATTTTCAAGTGATGATTCCCTTGAAGTTGGATTTCCGGCTGGGAAAGTCTGGAGAACCTCACCAACCCCAATGACAAAATCTAAGATGGCTGCTCCACACATCAAGAGCAGTGAAAGCTGTCGTAATATACAGTTTATTAGCACTTCTGTCTTATTCGTGTCTCATTAAATCAGTCTTACACACAGTACTGTCCATCTTCTATCTGTGGACATGTTGCTACGATGTTTGTATGTGCAAAATACAGCGCAATGAGTTGTTATCAACTGGTATTGCTGATAGATATATGTATGTGTATTGCTAACAATGGCTAACCTGGCTAGAGCAAACCCTAACCACTGTGAAATAACAGTTTTCTGACAACTCGGGTGTGACGTAATTCTCAGCTCTAGCTTCCGACTTCCGGAGCGAACCATTAACACTTTGTGTTTACAGTCTATGGGTGAGGGATGTTTTTGGATGCATTATGGGAAATGTGTTGTTAGGCAATGCTGGTCCACCACTTTGGTCCAAACTAAAATATCTCAAAAGCTATTAGATGGATTGACATTACATTTTGTACACACATTCATGGTCCCCAGAGGATGAATTTTCATGACTTTGATGATCCCATTACATTTCTTTTAGTGCAATCATTAGGTAAGAATTTGTCCAAAACCTTGGTTTATGACCAAATACCTGCAAAACTACTGACGTTCCCTTCAGCCTCAGCTGTACTTTGTGCTAAATAGCAAATGTTAGCATGCTAATGCACTAACCTAAGATGGTACTGATGGTAAACATGATACCTGCTAAACGTCAGAATGGGAGCGTTGCCATTGTGAACATGTTAGCATGCTGATGTCAGCATTCTGTATCCTTAACGCATGCACGCACGCACGCACACATGCAGACACACACACACACACACACACACACACACACACACACACACACACACACACACACACACACACACACACACACACACACACACACACACACACACACACACACACCTCTGCTGGCTCTTCCCCTCAAGTGCACCAGAGAAGAAGGAGTGGTATCAGGACCTTTCCAATCTCTATAAAACTTTATCATTATGAGGTGTTGTGAATAATGTGCATCTTTAAGATGTCGAAAAAATGTGGATCTGCTCCGGCTGCCCTCTCATGAAACCTTCACCCGAGGCCACAGTCTGTAAGAGACTAGAGAGATCAAGCATGGGAACTAAACGAGAGGATCTTGTTCAAAGTGCAGAAACACAACATGTGTATCCATAGTGCATGTGTTCAGATAGAGATATATAGAGCGAGAGAGGTTGCAGCATGGGGAAATAAGAGATAGAAAAGGACAGATATGAGGCTTCAGATGGGGAAGAGTGTTGATTTAACATGTGAAATCTAATTCCTTTCTTTGTACTTAAGGAGGAAAGAAGTGCAGGTATTATTGGCCAAACACTTAATGCAAACAAATACATTTAACATGCTGGGGAGGCTGATGAAGTTGAAAATCATTTGAACATCTAAAACTAGAAATTAAAGCCTAGTACAGATTCTTCCTGCATGGTTTTTAGTTCAGGAAAATGGGCCTAAGCAAGAAGGAAGCTCAGCTGAGTGACATAATGTCAACATGAAACAGACAGAGAGACATTTAAATATACATACCCTACCTACACGTTTATATACACACTGTTGGACAACACTGTTAAACATGTTTCAGCAACAAAAGAAAAAAATCTGTTTCTGGTGTTATGAAATATTTTCTCTGATGGAAGAAAATGGAGAATTCGCACACTGGATTAAAGACTGAAAAAGGCAACATTTTGACAATATGGGGTTTCGTAAGAAAAATGGGCAACCTGACAAAGCAATTGTTTGAAAAAATGGTATTATCATTTTGTGTTTTAGTATTACAATATGACCCTCCACTTATCAAAAATATAAATATTAGCAAAAAGGCTGTAGAAATAAAAATAAAATGCATGAGAAACATTGCTGGTCTTCAGCATAACATCACAATTATGAACATATCTGAAACGCACTGACAAAAGAAACCCAAATCAAGTTGAGTGTTTGTTTGTGTCAGTTTCAGGTCTCCGTAATTCAGTTAGTTCACATCTCAGTTCAAGGAAAGGACGAGCAGGAGAACAGCCCACATGGCTTTTAACTGAAGATACATTTAACAAAACAGAAAACTAACATTCATTGGTGTGCACGCATGGATGAGGGAGAAATGTTGTGTTGTGTAGAGATAAACCATAACCAAACCAAACACAAAGGAAGAGACTGATTGACTCAATCTGCTTATATATATTTAGGAGCAGCACAGGTGTCAGTCATCCTGTTGATGGAGGGGGAGGTGGGGGCGTTGTAGTTTCTACTGATGGAAGCAAATAAGTGGCACCAGTCAAATCCCAACTGCACACTATAAACTAACTATAAACAACTTTGTTGTCAGTTTGTTGTGAGTTGATTAAATACACTTACACATGCCAACATGCAGGGTGAAATCACTTGATCGCTTTTTTTAATGTGTGGATTTGTCCCAAAAATGCTGCAATGCAAAGACAGACATGGGAAAAGTCCTCCCAGCTGCTACAGATTATAAGCAGCAGTGCAACCAGCTGCAGAGACATCTTGGAAAACACTTGTATATGTCAATTTTACAAGTTTTTAAAATGGCGTCACAGTTTAATTGACGTCCACTTGCACATCTTTTATCCTATCTTTTATTTCCTGAAACATGGATTTTTTTTCCTGTCGGAATTTGTACATAATGTGAGGGACACAGTGAATCACTTATGTGCTTACATAATATCACCACAACAAAGACACAAATCCAAACCCTGAGAGGGCTTCTGTTGTTCCAAGTGACATTCAAGAAGACACTGTCAGCAGCAGTGACCCACAGACTCACCTTTTGCTTTCTCACTCAACTGTGTAATCCCTCTTCTGTTCTGAGTCTGCATCAATCAGCACCCCGGCAGAAATATCACTAAACGTCTCTTAAATTTCAATCACGTCTGAGAGAAATGTCCAGAAAATGAAAGTACTAAAGACTAGCTCTGTGACAATTGCCCCATTTAATTTATTATGGGCAAAAACAAAACCAAACAAATGTATTGTTCATGTTTCAAAATCTTTATTGCTGAAATAAACAAATGGCCTGTTATGGTCTTTACAAATAGTTTTTTATTTTAAATTGTTAATTTCTAAATGTGGTAGTGTACATTGCATCAAACCCTTAGCCGAAATTTAGACTAGATGGAATTTAGACTTTTAAATCTCAGGCTACTTTTACATTTAAACAGAAAAATCCATTATTTTGTCCACCCTTTTTATATCGATGAGGGTCGTATAAATAACAGAAACACCTCTCTGTTCAACAGCACCACAAACTACATTCTTCAAAACAATCATGGAGATATGATTTATTACATGACTGTTGTATTAGACTGTATTAGTTTTAGCTTGGTGTACCCATAGGTATAGATTTTTTGGGGGTACGCAGGGGACACGTCCCCCTTATTATTTGGAACATGTGCATTTGCCCCCCCATGAAAGTAGCAGAGGACATTTATTTTGATGTAGTGCTAGAAAGCGACTCATAGACGCAACAATCCCTCCGGTAAAGTAAGCTGCAACTATCCAAGATTGAAGCAGGAAGTACCATTGTTTCCACTATAAATTGATTAAGAAAAGGCACAAATTGGTTCATAAGAAATCACCAGAAACCAGAAGTGTCTGATGCTCAAAAATCTTGAAAAGAAACCTACATCCTTGGGTGTACCTAATAAACTGGCAAGTAAGTGTATATATATATATTTATATATTTTTTTTTTTTTTTTTTTGTCCTAAGTACAAATCTTCAAAGGATCCCTACAAAGACAGTAAAGTACTCAATAAATTTCACCTAAACCAGCTACAACATCAAGATGTTTTAATGAATAGTCAAAGTCTTTCTGTTGCTTCAACAGCATTTCAATGACTACATTTCAACATGTATTTAGGACCTGCTTCACATCGAGATATGGTCATTTTAGTGCTGTTGATACATTGATTACAGTGGGGCAAAAAAGTATTTAGTCAGCTACCAATTGTGCAAGTTCTCCCACTTAAAAAGATGAGAGAGGCCTGTAATTTTCATCATAGGTACACTTCAACTATGAGAAAAAAAAATCCAGAAAATCACATTGTAGGATTTTTTATGAATTTATTTGCAAATTCCTCGGGAAAATACGTATTTGGTCACCTACAAACAAGCAAGATTTCTGGCTCTCACAGACCTGTAACTTCTTCTTTAAGAGGCTCCTCTGTCCTCCACTCGTTACCTGTATTAATGGCACCTGTTTGAACTTGTTATCAGTATAAAAGACACCTGTCCACAACCTCAAACAGTCACACTCCACTCCACTATGGCCAAGACCAAAGAGCTGTCAAAGGACACCAAAAACAAAATTGTAGACCTGCACCAGGCTGGGAAGACTGAATCTGCAATAGGTAAGCAGCTTGGTGTGAAGAAATCAACTGTGGGAGAAATTATAAGAAAATGGAAGACATACAAGACCACTAATAATCTCCCCCGATTCGGTGGCTCTACGCAAGATCTCACCCCGTGGGGTCAAAATGATCACAAGAACGGTGAGCAAAAATCCCAGAACCACACGGGGGGACCTAGTGAATGACCTGCAGAGAGCTGGGACCAAAGTAACAAAGGCTACCATCAGTAACACACTACGCCGCCAGGGACTCAAATCCTGCAGTGCCAGACGTGTCCCCCTGCTTAAGCCAGTACATGTCCAGGCCCGTCTGGAGTTTGCTAGAGAGCATTTGGATGATCCAGAAGAGGACTGGGAGAATGTCATATGGTCAGATGAAACCAAAATAGAACTTTTTGGTATAAACTCAACTCGTCGTGTGAAGCATGGGGTTGGAAACACCATGCTTTGGGGCTAAAAAGTCACTAAAGTTTACTCAACAAACAGAAGGAGTGATAAGTCACTTTCCTTGTGTGTCAGTCAGAGGGCTTTGAACCTGCTGCCATCGGACTCCACAGAGAGGATTTCCACTCTGAAGCCTCTAACAGGCTGCATTTACCAGAGCAAACACAGAGGTCAAGATGACAAGACATCACTTTTGCCTGTGACTAAAAGCAAACAAAGGAGACACGTGTTGGAATTATATTGAGTAAATACTTCACGGGAAAGTTTTCTTAATTTAGCTGTGGCTGTCTTGAGATTTCTTGGACAAACATCACATGTTGTAAACTATCTTGTTCCAGATCTTGGTCACTGTGGTCACTCCTTATCTCGTCTTAGCTTTCTTTTCCTCTTGACTGCACTCTGGACAAGAAAAAAACTAGAAAAAACTCAGCAAGAAAACAGAAAGACACGAGCTCCCAGTTATCCCCCCCCCTCTCTCTTATAACAACTGTTGAATCCTGAACTCAATTTACACTCGGCTTTGTTACCCCTGCAAATATTTTTTCTCCATCTCACAGCAAATCTGCCACAGTGAGAAACGCAGAAACGCCTCCATACGCCACTATAGAGGCGGCACATTCCAGTCTTTTGTCCTCCGCTGGCAGTTCAGAGCAGCTGCTTCAAACTGGCCGCCCCTTTTTTATATCTCACCTTGTTGTTTGGGGGAATGACAGCGAGGCCCTCGGAGAGCATCACACACATTCCTTCCCCTCACCCTCCTCCCTCCCCTCTTGATTGCCGCCCTTTTCTACTTGGATGTGTACGTTGTTTAATGTCCACAGTGCACGTAGACAATGCCCCACTTGACCTTTGACCCCAGTGAGGAAAAGGCATGCTTAAACTGATGTTGCGATCCTCCACTGCCATTGTCTGCAGGGCAGGGGATCCTATGTGGCTCTAGACTAAAAGGGGGGGGGGGGTTGGTCAGTCCCTACATCTGCACACCAATTTGTTTGTCACACACAGAAACATAGCCCACCCAGGGAAGATGCCGCACTTTCCACTTGTCTGTTGACCGTGTCTTCACCCTGCAAACTGTCACTCACCCTGCTCGTCCCTTTAACACCAGAGAGGAAAACTAATGAGGCTATAAGCTCCTGACCACTTGTTTATATTGATCAATAGCAGGTTAAGGTGTACCTTTAACAAAAAACAGCCAACAGCTTATACTTTCAGACATTTTTAGATGTCTGGCAAAAGACAAATACTTTCCACCCCTATAAACCAGCACCTATAAAGGTCTGTTTTTTTTTTTTTGTTTTTTTTTACACTTTTTGTACAAATTAAACACGAGGTGTGAATTGGTGAACTTTAGAGCTGCTAGTAGGTGGATTTTGTCACCTTTGGACAGAGCCAGGCTAGAAGTTTAGCCTGATTCCAGTCTTTGTGCTAAGCTAACTGGCTGCTGGATGTAGCTTCATCTTGAACGGATAGAGATGAGACTGATGCATGAGTCTCTTTTGATGTGTCTTTTTTTTGCTATGCTTGAAGCCAAATTTTGAGCAGGACAATTCAAAACTAAACCGATTGAGCACTTAGATAATTTAAAGGTACAATCCACTAAATACTCTGACTAATTTGACCTTATAGAAGTTGTTAATAACTTGATTAATAAATACCTAGTCTGCAATTCACCAAGAACAAGCACCACAACTAATAGTAGTATTAGCAGTAATAAACTGAAGTGAAATGACCCCAAAAAAGTACAAGACTTAGTAAATTCAACACTCTAACAACAAGATTTTAAGTTCAAGACCATTTAATTTGCCTGTTACTCTACACATCTTACAGTTCACACAGTTTTATAATAATTCATTTGGTTAAACATTTGACTGTGTAAAAATACATTATCAATTTATTGTGTCTGCTGGTATAAGGTTTGATGCAGGAGAGCAAAGAGATGACACTGAATTATCCATTCATCTTACTGACAGTCAGTATAATATATTATTTTCAGATTCCAGTAAATAATGCAAAACAAAATATAAGAGGCTAAAATGTGCTACTAATATTTTAAACAACAGTATAGCCTAAAAAAAAGAGTTCACCAAAAAAAGACAATGAACATCCAGAAGTATGACTCATGTCGTCTGGAAGTTGTAACGGAACAAAGCGGACAATAAAAAATGAAATAACTTATTTATAGAACATAAATTATTATTTCCAAATATTTACACATGGTACCTTTGAACATCAGTGCATCACAGACAAAATTATGTATCTCCTCAACGAAAAAAAAAACTGGTGAGAAACCCTGTGCTGGCTTTTTGTGGAAATGTACCGATGGTGGTTCAATCTGAAAAATAAAAGGACTTCACATTCTCTCCAGCACTCGAGGACGTTCCCTGAGTCGTAGGCCATGTGAAGTGCTGAAAATCTGCTTTTTTTGAGTCATGGCAGAGAAGTCACTCAAGACATCCATTATAGGAAAAAAATGTTTACCTGAAGTTTATTATTTAGTTTCTAAAGTAGTAGAAGACAAAACAGGCCACAAATATGTAATCAATGTCTTAAATTAATAAAAAGTTTGACTATTATTGATGATTAGAACCTTGTAATTAATTTGGACATAAAGTTATTAAGAATGATTACATGACACCCCAAAAACCGACCTATGGTTTGGAGGACTTGTTGGATTACATTGTTGGACTGCCAGACTTCTTTGACGATAGGGAGACTGTTTTTAATACAGGACGTTTAGTCTAATCTAACATCACATATATTAATGTTCATATTCATGTAACTTTTTATAATACTAACTGTCCATTAAAGTTTAACATAGTGCTCGTGTCCCATGGGCCAAACAGTGGTTGGTAAAAAGGATAAAATCATTTTGTGTTTTTGCACTGACAATATTTTTATAAGAGTATGCAATTATTTTACTTAAGTGGGGGATATTAAATGTGACTCTCACTCTTAAAGGAGTGGTTCAACGTGTTTGGAAAGGATTTGCTTTCTTTAGAGAGTTGGATGAGAAGATCGATACCATTCTTAGACAGGAACGTGGTATCAATCTTCTCATCTAACTCTCCGCAAGAAAGCAAATAAATGTATGTTGACCTATTTTTTTTTTTAAATGTTTCTTGATTTGATAAGTTTATCTTATCATATAACCATGAATATGCAGTCGCTGTAGTGTTGAAGTGGGCAGAACATACAGAAAAACAAATGTTTGAGGTATTAAACATGACCTTGTTGGGTGTATGGTTCGGAAATGCATCACTAAATATTTTTTGCCAAACAAATCAAGCAAGTTTTCCATATTTCAGGTGCAGCCTCGCCACCACACAGACTGTGATGCTGTTTGATTCCCACTAACCAGAGAGCCTGACCGACATAAGGCGGTCAAAGTGAAGCCAGATCTACTACCTACAGCCACAAGACTCAACCACCATGTCCTCGTACTGTTTGTAGACCACATTGTTTCCTGAGTCGATGTAGAGGATGCTGATGGGGCTGAGTTTGGAAGGGGCGCAGCAGCTGGGCGGCATGTTGCTGGGGTTCATTGAATTCATCAGAGTCTGGATGATGGCGTGGTTGGTGGGCTCCAGGTGGGAGCGCAGGGGGAAGTCACACACCCCCTCACAGTGGTACGCTTCATAATCCAGTGGGGCGATGATCCAGTCGTCCCAGCCCAGGTCTCTGAAATTGACGTGCAGCGGCTTCTTGCTGCACCTGGATTTGGACTTCTTGCCGTGTCTCTTCCCGTGGCGGGTTTTCGACGCAGCCGTCCTCCTTCTCCTGCTGGCTTTGGCGCCAGGGCTTCTCTCTTTGGCCTTCCTCTCCAGACCCAGCAACGCTCTCCCCTCTCTCCTCTCACTGAAGAGGGTCTGCCTCTTCTTAGACCTGGTGAACACCACTAAGATGGCTTTCTTCTGCTGAGGCCTGCCGTGCCTGTGCAAGCCCAGAAGCTGCAGGTCCAGCTCCCTCTCTGGGTTGTCCAGCATGGCCCTGAGCTCCAGGCAGAAGTGCTTCCCCTGGTTCAGGTGCTGCTGCTCTTTGAATATTTCCCACACGTCCAACACCTCCCACTTTGGCCTTTGGGAATCCTGCAAGTCCAGTGTTTTGGAGTCGAGCAGCTGCCGGTCGTTGCAGGAGAGGAGCTGGATGTCGACGGGCTCTGTTTCCGATATCCTGAAATTCCCAGACACTTTGGTGTATATCCTGAGCTCGGCTCCCAGCACCTCCGCCTTTTTGGAGAGCGTTGAGACGTCGAACAGATACTGCTGTCTCCTCAGAGGGGAGAGTGGGAGGTCATCTGTGGAAAGCATTAAAACAGCAGGGTCAAATGCATTCTCATGGGGATGATGTGCATACCACAGATATGTAGAATCTAACAGGAAAAAGACCATTATTGTCTGCACTGAATTAATATGGGAGAGAAAGTATGAATCATGCAATCAATCCTACCTGCATGAACAGACCTTACCTATCTCTCTCTCTCTCTCTCTCTCACACACACACACACACGCGCACACACACACACACACACACACACACACACACACACACACGCACACGCACACACACACAGCCTACAGTAAAGCTCCATATACCTTGTCCACTGTCCACAAAACTTGCAATAGTGTTTGCAGCTTTAGAAGACCGAAAGAAACTGGCGTTGAGTCCCAGTCTTTCTGCCGTGGAGAAGGTCTTGTAAATAGACAGCATGTAGTCATGAGGCTCAATTAAGTCTTTAGATGTTGCTTTATTGTTTCTGTCGATGGATGGCGGAGCGTAAAAATCCTTGAAATACTTAGAAGCTTCTTGTCCATCAAAAATCCTTGACACCTTGCTGCTCTTCGGGGCAGCTGGAGGGAAAATAGCTAGAGTGTGAAAACAGGGGATTTCCCAAGCAAACAGCAGAGCCCCGCAGAGAAAGGCAAAGTGATAGAGATCCATCCTCTGGTCTCGTCCTGAATCAGAGCCGGAGCCTGAGCTGTGGCCGCGGGGACCACGGGCAAAGCCGGAGCTGAACTCTGCATCCACTCTGCAGCAAGTGGCTACTCCGCAAAGTGCGCACAGTTTCGGAGGACAGGCGGTGCAAAGTTAAAAAAGGGGGGCGAGAACACGCCCACATTGTACTGTTATCGTTTTAAGGCTAAATAGAGGGCGCAAATGAAGGCTGTAAAACTAATTGTTCCTCTGTCGGCCGTCACCTCCCTCCCGGGGAGGCAGATGTGCGCTGAAAGGACGCTCGTCAACTTCTGGTGCATTTTTGGACACCCATTTCTGCTTCTACGAAACCAAAATGGCTCTTAATTTGGGATTTTTGTGTCTAAGTTTTTTAGAAGTTTCTCTCTGTTCAACCCGGACTTTAAATATCACTGCAACTGCACCTCAGTGCAGCATGACTTTAGGATTTACCACGGAGTCTCCTGCCCTCTAGTGAAGCGCAAACATATCGCCCTGCTGCAAGAAAGGAAATATGCAGCCAATCAGCTTCCTTCAGCACCATGGACAGAGTCTTCTCTCAGCATTAGAAAATATTACACTGATACAATAAAGATGTTGTATATCGATGAAGAATAGAATTTATTGAAAAGAGAATATAGTTTCAAAAAATCAATCAACAAAATGCAATCTTGTTACAGTCAGTCTGTTTTAAAATAGAAAACCTATATGGATCTTACACTCAAAGTGTAATCATATCAAACAGACATTCACACATAATACAACACCAGAACGAAAACAATTAGATATTTTAACCCCATCCCAATCATTTAAAAAAATCTTAATAAAAATTGACCACAGGAAAAGAAAAACCACCCATGTGCGTAATATATTTAAGGATTAGATTTTTTTATTTAGCAGATTTGTTCATGTTAAGGTATCCTTCATAAAATCCTCTTAACTTCACAGAACTATTTAACATATGAGGGTGCCATCTAAGAAGCAGGCCACAGCGTAGATGATGCTGACCAGACACAGACTGCCAGTAGACACGGTTGCGCTGGAGCTGAAGATGCTCCCATCGGTAGTGGGCTGTGGTTGGTTTGTGGACGCAGTGGATGGAGTCTGAGTGGATGGAGTCTGAGTACTTGAAGTGTTTCTGATGGAGAAGGCACGTGATTGGGCGCCCCACTCCTTCAGAGTGAAGAGCATGGTCAGGTCCTCACCTGCAGGGAGAGGATGAGTAATTAATGTGGTGGTTCATGTTGCATGTTTCTTGATTGTGTCCCAAGTTGATAAACTTCTGCACCCAAGTTTTTCTTTTTTTTTATAAATAATGTTTGGAATTTTCCTAAAATAAACCCAAGACTGCAGTCCTGACTAAATAGAGGGCGCAACTTTTTTTTGCTTGAAAAATAACTAAAGCTTTTAGCTCTATTTGCTGCAGAGCTCAATTTCCTCTCTGGTGAAATGCAGTTCTTTATGTCACACTACACACTTATTGTTCTGGATTATTCATACTATTTTGTTACATGTGCCAGTTGTATTAGCCTCTTTATGTTGTTTGTAATGTATTTATTGCTGTGACAATGTTTTAAAGCTCCCAATTGTAAGCATGATGAAGACATACCGCTGTTTTGAATGGACAGGTCGGTGAAGTTTGCCCAGCAGGTGCTGAACAGGATGGTGGTGTTTCCTTCCAGTCCGTCTACACTGTTACCACTGGAGTTCTTCAGGCTGGCTGTTACGGTGAGAGTTGTCACTCCCACAGAGACGCAGTTACCCTGCAGACAACAGCACAAGTCAGCGTTTACAGACAGAAGCTACTTCAACATACCGTTAAATCTTAGCTAAAATCCCATTAGTTAGGATCCCATTAATTCCACTTCTATTCTAAATGCAAACTGAGTTTTATGTTGGTAGTCAAGTTAGTTTGATCCAGAATAACATTTTTATGGTGACTTAAAGGAAATTACTTTGCTAATAAAAATGGTATCAAATTAGTTAAATTCTGTTCACATTTAATTAATAAAAGTTTGTATAATGATAAGGTGAATATACAGTCTAATTTAGGCTAAAAAAGGTAGAGTAGGCATATTTTAAGGTGGTTCTAGATTAGCTAAAAATTAGCATTTTTTTGAGCAAGCACATAAAAGAAACAAGCACACAGCCTGAAGCAATGAGAATTAAAGACTTTGCACGCTAAATCAAATAGAACTGTCAGTACTGTACTCAGAAATCAAGATGAGAAAGATGAGCTCTCCGACGATAGAACATTGGGAACAGAAGACTGTAAGCTTTTTCTTCAAGCAACTCTCATTATCAGTCAAAAACAACCTCCAAACCAAATTATTTTATAATAATAATTATAGTATTATTTTAGTAAACAAATTACATAAAATCAGGGAGATCATCAACAAAGGTCACCAGATGGAAATTTCCCACATCTTAGCGAGGTATCTGAAGGCACCACATCGTCCCATTGTTGTTTGTTTACATTGTTCACTCACGGGGGAAGGCAACATTTTGCTACATGGTGACTACAGGGAAGCAGGAGGATTTTCTGTTGTTTCTCCGTCATATCGCACTCCGACAGTAGTCATAGTGTCTGGAATAGTCAAGCTGCAGGCTACTGGTAAGCTAATGTTACCCTGTGTCTTTATCTGCATGTTAACGTTACCAGCCGGTAAACTATGCTGTCTGCAGGGATTTCACTTCTCGAATGTTGTGGTTACCATGGGCCGAGTCGTTCTGTCGGTCATCTCTCCGTTTTTTATATGTTGTACACTTGAAATGTCACAGAAACATTCTGTTGTGAAGCTGGGTAGGCCACTGTTGTATGAGTCAGACCAGTTAACACAACATTAGGGCAGGGCAAAATAGACATCAGCTACTGCCATCAGGCGGACATCGGCCTATTCCAATGTCCAGCCGATGCATCGGTGCATCCCTAATAATAATATCCGATCCTGAGCTGCTATAAATCCCCGTTGATGTAATTTCTCTGATTTAGCAGCAGCTGTGCGATGAGAACAACCTGTTTCCAGATGCATCATTGCCTTACCTGCTGATCCACAGCCATGAGACTAGGCTGCTGGTACAGAGGACCCACAAACTCTCCGGCTATCGGCTCCTCTATCAGCAGCAGATTGTACACCCTGGACATGTAGCTCACTGTAGGCTCCTCCCTCGTCACTTCTGCTGTGGCCTCCTGGGATTCAAAGTGAGAGATTTTTAGTGTAGAGCTTTTTACTCAGCAGATGTTGTTAAGATTAAGTCTTGACATTCACCTGATTCCAGCTGGGGTCAGATGATGGGGGGAGGAGGCCGGATGACGCCCATTGAAGAGACGTTGAAGCCGATGGACTGACTGAGGTTTCCGGAAACTGCTGCCTGACCCAGATCATCAGCGATGCTCTTCAACAACGTAAAGTCCTCCTCATCTGAGACAACAAAGGGAACACAGAGATGTACAAGAATCAGGATTTATGGGCCAATGTTCACAGATTAGACCTAAAAACAGTCTGTAAATACAATATAAGCTCAGAATGTATTGTACTCCCACTCACTGTTGGTGCTGTTGGTGGTTTGCTGGACTGGAGGTTTCTTGATCTCCACCTCCACTTTCAGGCCTGTAGATCTCTTCCTGCGCCGTGCACCTCCATCCCCCCGGATGATGTTAGTGATTCGGATCATATTTGGGGGAATGTTGAGAAACGCAGCAAGGTTCTGGATTAGACTTTCTGCCGAAGAACTGATCCTCAGTCATGGCGGGCAGCTCAAAGGAGATGAAGAGAAGCGGGGAAGTTCGGATCTCCACTGGCTGGGTGCCTCTTAGTACGACCTTCATCATCTTGTAGTCCCGGTCGAAGTAGTTGGTGCCCACAGTGGCGTTCAATTGGGGGACATATTGATCTGAAGGGATAAAAGAAAGATAAAGATAGGGGCGCCTGGGTAGCTCGTCTGGTTGAGTGTACAAAGGCTCATTCCTTGCAACAGCGGCCGCAGGTTCAATTCCGACCTCCGCAGATTCGAATAAAGAGTTTATCCATGCATCAATAACAGATAGATAGAGTGAGTTTGCATGTTTATTAATATACATAGCCTATTTGTATAGTTATTTTCAAACAAACATTTGTAGTTTACACTAAAATAGCCTACTGTATATGTAGCCTATTTTATATAAATATTCTATGTATGTGATAAACAAATACAAATGTATGACATCTGATATATATCACATATATCGCTTTTAATGACTGCTCCGAAGCAAAGATGTCTCATCAGGGATGTACACTTTGGGAATTTGGAAAGCACTTCTGTCTCGTCTCCCCTGTCTGTGCCAGTAAGAGAGTGGGCGTGGCCAATCTGCTTCCTCTCACCTGCCTGTTCAGTCAACCACCTGCTAGTCACCAGCATTGAATGCCACCTCACCCTGCTGCGATATTATACCTGAGGTGCTTCTCACTTCCCCTATTTGATAGCTCCTCGGTTGAACCAGAAGTTGTTCTCGGCCTCCTTTGTGAAGGCCGTCTCAAAGCTCTTATTCCTGCCCTGAGGAGCGAGCATCGAGGAGAGATCAACGAGGAGCTATGAGCGAGGATACACGAGAGCAGCCTTCCCAGAAGCTGTGCAGCTGAAAGCCATTGCTAACTGCGCCCATACAGCTGACAAATTCATGTGACGCTTCAGAGGAAAGGATGTCTCATCCCTTTAAAAACACATTTCCTTGTTTTCTCTCTCCTCCATGATTTCTGTGTCTCTCCCATGCTTCTTGGGTGGGACAGACTAAGACTCGAGGAAGGGAAGCAAGTGGAGGAACTGGGGATGCAATTTGAGTGTGTTCTGTTCAGTTTTTAAGCACATGCCAAACAACAACAGCCTACATCCATCCCATTTTTAAATCCATAATATCAAGGGAATTTTTTTTTAATTTTTTTTTTTATCATTGATCATCAATCAAATGCATGACCAAAATGTTTAAATGTTCATGCCTTCTCCACACATGAGAATTGAGATTGATTACACCTACAGCAAAAACACACCCGACATAATAAGAGTAGAGTGTTTAATAGATTCTGAAGGCCCTAACCTGCTTGTGTAAAGCATTAGTACCTGCATAGATGGGCTTCTTCAGGGTGTAGTCAGTGTTGTCAGCGTTCCACTGAACGTTAGTTGGGGCAATTAGATTGTTGTTTACATACACATCCAACCGCTGCGGCTTGGAGTAGAAGACTGATACCATGACGCTCTGCACATATCAAAAAACAAAAGGTATCTAAGTTAAAAAATCGTCACATTTAAAAGAACTCTACTACTTCGTAATAATATTGTACTGGAAATCTAATAAGGGAAGCTGTTAATGTTGTCGACTGTAATATTTAGTGTTCTCCTGGCTGTGCAATGACCTCAGATGGATCAGCGTTGAGCATCATGAGGCGAAGTTTCTGAGGGCTAGTACTGGTGAAGAAGACATCGTAGGAGCGACCGGTGGCCACAATGCTGTGGAAGAGAGACACTCTCTTCCGGCAGGTGTAGCCTGAACACCAACCGTGATCCTGAGGACCTGGATGCAGAGACAACTGAATTAAACACTTTCTGTTTTCTTTTTCAAATTGATTTTCTAGTTTTTTTGGGGTTTTATTCATATCAGAACTACAGGATGCAACCAACCGTTGATCAGATCCAAAAAGCCGTCTCCGAGCACAGCGACGGGGGACAGACGTCTGGTCTCTGTGTCAGAGTCCAGACTCTCAATCGCCAGCATCCTGTAGTTCAGCCCGAAACACTTGTAGCTCTGCCAGGAACTCATGTACGTGCAGTCTTTCCTGATCACACCTAACACCGGGAACACATTGCAGAGTAAAGACGACAGAGAGTGACACACACACACACACACACACACACACACACACACACACACACACAGGCTACAATTACCACAGTTTCCCCCACTCATCCTGTCTCTTTCTATCAGGGAGAGAGAGAGAGAGAGAAGGATCACCTTATGACCGGCGCGTAGAAATACGCGTTCAGTGTGAGAGGCCAGGCAACACGATCAGGCACTTATTTACGCTACGCGACACTTAGTGGGCGGTGTGCTCCCAGTGTGAGGCAAGAAGCAACACAGCATTTAGGAAAATTTGTTTTATTATTTATGATTTTCTGATATACCTGTCGCAGAGGGGTAACACAGGATAGCAAAGGTAGATGTTTAATAATTCTTCTTGACTCTTTGCAACGTCTTAAAACAAAAAGCATAAAACGTGCATACATAATGTATTAATTTAGCTTTATTAATTAATTTTTTATTTGCATTGCTTTTTTCCCTCCATTGATCTCGCTACCTTTGTGTGGAGCGATCTGGTTCACAGGGATGCGGCTGCCGTTGAGGAAAGTGAGCATGACTTTTGGGATGCGGTAGTCGCCCAGCCCTCTCCTGGGATCACCTCCCCACTCATACTCAGACTGAGGCACCACAGCTCCCACTGCACCCAGGAATGAACCGTCCAAGTCCTTCAACAAGGTCTTCTTCTTCGCGTCGCAGTCCATGTCCACACAGTCAGATGGGTTCACTTTACTAAAGCACAAATACATCAAGTTAGCAACATTATTTCACCATGCATAAAACAGCAGAAAGTTGTAATCTAAGTCTTATACCGGTTGTTTTAAGTTCGAAAATTTTGTAAATTTGTACATGTCAAAATACACTTGTATTGTCAAGTTTAAATCCTACAGTACATTTAAGCAGCAACAATGAAAAAATGTGGCTTTGATCAGTTGCCAAGTGAAGACTCTAACTCAGAAGCGTTCAAGGAAACAGAGATAAACACATCTCAAAATTAGCATATCATTTTTACAACTTTGAAGACATTTTTAGATTATTCTTAAACACTAAAATCAAATATTATTTTCCATGCTCCTCTAAAAACTATATCAGTTGTTTTCATTGCATTATTCAGGTGTGTCTCCAATTTTTAAAATAATGTTTTCACTGTATCATATACATAGAAATTGAATTGCAGATTTTGCAAGCCTGATATCTGTTGATTTACCTCACATCAGGTCTGTGGATGAAGACTCTGGCCTGCTCTGTGCTGTTGATCATCGTTATGCCTGAAACGTGCACAGGGTGCTGCAGGTCCTCGTTGATCGGGTTGGTGATGAACATGAAGTTAGTCTCGCCGGAGCAGACGTCTCGGAAACCGACGAATATCGTGTCTGAAAACGAAGCAAGAGAAATGAGGAAAAAGGAATACGTTCACTGTGAAGATGGCAAACATCACTCCATCAATACTACTACTCCCACACCTCAGAGCTTGAACTCACCTATGACTTTCATTAGTCCTTTGATGGCGTTGTAGTTGTTGTTCACATGATGGGGATTTATTGGTGCACTGTTGTGTGCAGATCCAAAAGTTGGCCAACAGATTCCAGATCTGCCACCTGTACAGAGTGAAAACAGAGTTCTCAGTTTAACCTGCATTTAATCACAAAAAGGGGAACTTCCAGCACTGTTCAATGATGTTTAAATTCTTAGTTGGTTAAATTAAATAGTCAAAATGACACAATTAGAGCCTCTTTTCTAATTTATTCAAGATCTTTGTTAAGTCCAGATGTCCAGGTTAATTTTTCATTGCAAAAACAGTTTCTGTATCAACACAAATCTTTATATCAGAGTTATCAGCAGCATGTCAGCTGAGAATATTTAACTTGGGTAATGTAAAAAAGCAAGTGAGAAAAAAAGAAAAGAGAAGTGAGAAATTAAGGCAAATCCAAAAACATTCCAGGCCTTTCTCTCAGCCTAAGAATGTCACGGTATCCCCTAAATGAAAACAATAAATCTACTTTGTAGCAGTGACATGTGATGTTTTGGCAGCATCAGTTGGTACTGTACCTTTGAGAGGCCTTGGGGCTCGATGGCCGTTGCTGATGACCATATTTAAAGTCACTGGTGGGCAAAGTGGCTGAACAGTTGAAGCTCGGGCTGCTGCCAACAATCAAGGCATTCTGGGAAAAGATGAGCATGAGGAATTAAAAAAATATGTCAATATTAAAGTCACTGAAACTAACTGGACACTAAATTAACTAAATGATATGTGATTAATATGACAGAAAAGTGAAAACTAAATAAACCCTCTCACCTGAATATGTGCAGTTTTATCTGCGTATGCGTGGGAGAGAGAAGGAGGAGCGAAGATGAGAGGCATGATGCCCATCCCGTTGTCCACCAGGGTCACGTTGGAAACAATAACATCCATGATGGTCTGTGAAGGGAGGGGAAGAACAAGATGATGATCCGTTGTCATTTCTTGTGAATAATCAAAAAATCTATATCCTGCGGCTCTTGGTCTTTATTTCAGTATCCATAAACTCAGCTCTTATAAATATTTCCCTGTAAATTGAATAAAACCCAGTGATATTAAGACCAGAGTTTCAGATATTTTGGTCCAGTAAACATAAACGTTTTTACATGAAGATTTGCATAATGTACCTTAAAAAGACAGCAGAAACTGAAAACACTTCAGTTAGTTTAGTCTCAATAACCTCAAAGAGACTCAGGTGCCCGTTTCACAAAAGCAATTTGCTGACACACAGATTGCAAATGGTAGCAGCGACACAAACTGCAGACACATTTATCAATACTACAAGGCTTTTGCATGCTCATGAATGACTTGCAAGTATGGCGTAAAACGTGAAAACAAACAGAGAGGCAAATGATCTCTTGTAGAAAATTTGGAGAACAGAATGGTAAATTAAAGGCTTAAAGTCCTTCTACAGTCGTCTGAATTACAGCAGGCTGCTCATCTTACTCTATATATCTGGTCTCTATTGTTGTATATGAGTAAATACCCATGGTAAATACCCAGTTTTTCTTTACTTTTCATGACCCTTAACATCACTTGACCTTGAGATTAAGAGGCCCAACTCTACACTCTTGATGCAGTTTAATTGAATCAGAATTGCTTTGTGGATGAATTAAGTCCATAAATGAAGGTGTCCGTAAAATAAGAGTATTGAGACCTGGAAGTAGATGCCGTAGTCAAAGCTCCTCCAGATGAAGAAGCCTTGGATGAGGCTGCAGCCGGGCAAACCGTCTTTGTTCAGATAGACTCCGAACAGACCGCCGTGAGCCTCATTGTGAATCCACTTCTCATTCTTGTTCAGATAACCTGCAGAAGTCACGGAGGGAAAAAAATCTGAGAACTTCTGTTCTGCATCCTTCTCGTCAGTCTGAGCACTCAAAATCTATAAAATATGTCAATTTTATTTATAAAGAACCTTTCATTACATGTAAACCCCAAGTGCTTTACATTAAAAACAGCATACACATTCAAACAAAGCATGAATAGAAATAAGAAAACACAACCAGACAATCAAAAAAAACAAATAAGACATACAAGTGCGACCACACACACACACACACACACACACACACACACACACACACACACACACACACACACACACACACACACACACACACACACACAGTGTAGTGATTAATTAGTAATTAATCAAATTCCTGAGATAATGAAAAGGTTTGATTTTGAATGAGGACACAGTTGTGCTGGACCTCAGGTCATCAGGCAGTTTGTTCCAGAGAGCAGGACCACAGTAACTGAAGGTCACCTCACCAGACCTGGATCTAATTCTGGGTACAGCTAGAAGGCCTCTGCCTGATGACCTGAGAGTCCTGATGGGGTTGTGATCAGTGAGCAAGTCAAGAGATGTACTGAGAGCTAAACCATTAAGTGCTTAATAGACTTTAAGTTTTGATATATATGTCTTAAGTGATAAAATGCTGTTTTGGTGATATTGGTGATGTGATTTTCCAAATTGAGATCAGTATCAAAAAGAATGCCAAGGTTTCTAACTTGCTCACTTTATTTCAGAAAGAGTGCATCCAGGTGTAAATAAATCTTTTGTCTATCATTTTTAGGACCAACCCTCGTTAATGCAGTTTACTAGTTTGTTAATAGGACTGAGATCATCGGAGGAAAGTGAAATGTACAATTGTGTGTCATCGGCATATGACTGGTAGGATATATTGTGTTTCTTAATGATAATACCAAGTAGAGCCAGACCGATATATCGGTGGGCTGATATTATCTTATATATATATATATATATATTAGGCATTTTCCAAACTATCGGTATCTGCATTTATAATGGCTGATAAATGAATATTTAAAAAATAAAATAAAAACAAAACACCCTTCAACCATGTTATGAGTGTTTGTCTACCAGAGGGCGCTCTACAACGTCCCTGTTGGCAACACTCGTGTTTAACCCTTTAGGTTTCATATCTTAATTGTATTAAGATATGAATTGTAATTGTATTTACATTGTATTTATAAGAACTTTAATACATTTTGATGTTCCTCTGTTAAAAATCCTTTATCGGTCGGGCTCTAATACCAAGCGGGAGCATGTGCAGATTAAGTAATGGTCTAAGGACTGACCCTTGTGGTACCCCAGAGAAGATTTTTCTTTCTGTTCTGTTTCTACCTGTTTCTACTAAACATGAAAACTCCTGTCCTTCAAGTATAATGAACACCAGTTAAAAACAGGGCCAGCTAAGCCAACGGAGACATGGACCCTTTTAATTAAAATGTCATGGTCAACCAAATCAAAAGCAGCAGTGAGATCAACTAAAATTGAAATTTTTTTCTGTTTTTATGAGAGCTTTTTCTGTGCTATGATTCGTTCTGAATCCTGATTGGTATGTATCATATACAGTATATTGTGATTTGAAAGATACACATCCAGTTTATATACACTTCTTTCAAGTATTTTACTTATAAAAGAGAGATTGGAAATTGGTCTGGTAGTTATTAAGTGTACCTGGATCCAGATTGTTTTTCTTTAGCAGAGGTGAGACAACAGCACGCTTAAGAGAAGCAGGGAAAATGCCAGTCTACAGAGAGCAATTAATAATATTTTCTATGGTCAGAACAAGTGCTAGACTTTAGGCGCTGAATTACTTCCTCTAGATCTTTGAAGTTGACAGGTGAGAATGTTGACATTGAGCTTGCAGCAATAACTTTGGGTGTGGGTGGAGCGGGGCTAGATTTATTGCTGCAATACATTGTTAAATGTTATATTATCTCTAATATGAGGCATTTTCTTGAAAAAAGACAGCAAATTCATCACATTTAATATCACCTGACATGATTAGAAATTCAGAAAATGTCAGGGCAGCATAGAAATGGCCACTATCACTTTGGTTAAAAAAAAATTCCGTCACCTGGACATGGTTCACCATCGATACGATAAGCGACTCTCTCGTAACCTGCTACAATGTTATGCTGCAGCACAACATTTGTCCCCTCATTGACCTGAAAAAATACAGTACAGATCATAAATGCAGCAACAGATTGTGAATACTATAAGTAGTTTATATTGTATTTTGAGATGAAGGGACCTCAATGGCAGCTTTCCAGGCGTAGTTAAAGGGCTCCTCTCTGTATCCAGTCATCATCACCAGGTTCCTCCTCAGTTTTATCTTGTTGCCCCAAATTCTGAAACCTGCAAACAGGAATGCATTTGAATACTTTAAAGAGTTCCTTTTCAGTGCTGGGGAAACTGACTTCACTTTCTTAACCCTCTGGAGTCAAGAGATCCGCCGCCGTAGCTCAGCTGGATAAAAATAAATATGTCATGTATTTAGATTAATAGCTATAGATTAATAGATTAGTTTCAGTATTGCAGGAGGATCTAAGTCACAATGGACAAAGCCAAGGTAAACCAGAGAAATGCCATGCAGCTTTGATCATAATTCATTTGGATACATGCGTTGCATTTTGGAAGATGGACGGGATTCTGAACGCTGATGTCCACGCTTCGCACACAGCAGAGCAGAGTGTGTTCAACATGCAGCACATGTACCTAACTGGGAACGATACGGTTTCTGGTGCAGATGGCAACTAACGTTATGCTCGTTACTGTAAGTATAATAAAACCTTTGTGAGTAGAAAGCCAAATACTTTATCAATACTTACCTGTTTAACAGGCATAAACATGTAAAAAGCAATATTTCAACCTGCTCTGTCTGCATGTGGTCTCTTTATCCTCTGCCGCTGCTGTTTTACACAACGCGCTACTCTGCAAATAGCGATTTTTTTACAGTCTAAAACAAAAGCTGTCGAATTGTATTCTAAATGTTTATCTTCTAGTTTGCCAAGAATCTCACAATTTGGGAAAAATCTTTCAAATTTATCTGCTGGCGTAAACAAACCATCCTCTCCGCTAAATCCACATGGCTACTTAATATGCATGCAAATGAGGTCATCAGACTTTGCTTTCTTCATTCTTTCTAAACTTAACTCAGTATTTTGATTTCATCAACGATCAGATTTATTTTATTGACAAAATCTAAGGAAAATATCCAGTCTCTGGACTTTGAGCTCTCTGTCTCTTCCTGAACAACGTAGTTGAATTGCCCTGCTATGCTCTCTGCAGTCCCATTCATCCTGCGCTAAGCTGTAAACAGAACTTTTTGCATATTTAGTGTGAAGAGCCATTACCCCTTCCACTGCTAAGTCTTGGTCACAAAACAACAGCCATACATTCTTTAGATTGCAAATTAGTTGTATAAAACAATGGAGCAGATGAAGGTGTTCGTGCTTGTTAAATACCTATTTAACACAATCACCTCAAGTAGCCAAAACAGTCAGTCACAATGGGTAAGGTAATGTATTTTCAGAAATTCCAGCACACTTCTTAATCTACTTATTATTATCATCATTATTATTATTATTATTATTATTATTATTATTATTATTATTATTATTATTATTTTGTTATTTAAAAAAGTACAATCCGGAAATACATTCTACTTAGATATTATTGTAGCTGAACTTGTGCTAAATAGAAACATGTCATGGTACTTTGAAAATACTGCTTAGAGTTTTTTTGGTCTTTAGGCCTTACTTTGACAGCTCAGACATGAAAGGGGAGGGGAGAGAAAGAGAATGACATGCAGGAAACTGCCACAGGCCGGAATCGAACTTGCTGCCTATGTGACGAGGACAGAGCCTCTACAAATGGGCACTCGCTCTACCACTAGCCACCCAGGCACCCAATACTGCTTAGATTTGTTCAAATTTACAACAATATTAGAGCATTACCAAAATCATCTGTATGTCTGAAAACTCCCTCAGACCCCAGAGGGTTAAACTGGCCACATTCAATTTGAATTATCAGGGCCCTTGTGTAAATTGAAGAGCATTTGTCAATCATTTTGAGAGTTCAGTGTTTACCTTCTCCCACACTGCGGTAGACAACGTTATCGTCAACGTTCAGTCCGTCCGTCCCAAAGACTCCGATGGCTGGAGAGAAGCCGTCATGGAAAGCACAACCCTGAATGTACGAGTCTTTTTCTGAAACCTTTCAACACAAAAAAAAAACACATTTATTTTGCAAAATTTAACAGATACTTTCTCCTTATTAGTTAACTACAACAAGGCTAAACAGCACAGAGTGGTCATTTGAACTCCTGCTGAATGTTACAGATAAAATATAAAGACTTTCCAGCTCTGTGATCCAGTTACATGATATAGAAGAAATGTTTAGTTTGAGTCATTATTTCTGTAATTCTTTTTAGATTCTTTCATTGTTCTGATATAAAACAGAGTTTCCCCCAGAAAAGTGTCTTTTTTTGGACGAGGGCCCAGCTGGGGAAAGTCACCGACTGATGGCAGCATTAATGTAGAGCCCAATAGTTTCTTTGATAACAGAATCATGGATGGAATCGTGAAATTGAGACTTAAAAAAGCTTAAGACAGATTTCATAGGGCCCTACATTAAAGGTGCCGTAGGTAGGATTGTGAAGATCCAGGACTTAGCCAAATCATCCGAACATCGACAACTTCTCAGTCCCTCCCCCCTGTCTGTTAAAGCCCAAAACGGTCTCCTAAGCCCCTTCCCTTCATAAGGGAGAATGAATGCGTGTGCATGAGCAGTGATTGACACGCAGCGTGGTGGATTTTTACAAATCGCACTACAGGCTGTAGGTGGTGCCAGAGGAGCCAGATTTTTTTTTAAATTACCTGCTTCATGTAGTTCTACTCAAACATAGGGTAAATTTCAGCAAATATGACATATTTATAAGCCTTACCTACTGCACCTTTAAGTCAGTCTGTGTGTGTGTGTGTGTGTGTGTGTGTGTGTGTATGTGCGTGCGTGCGTGTGTGTCTGTGTGTTGCTGTACCTCTCCCAGGTTGAGGAAGGCCACAGAGTAACGAGGGTCGGTGTAATCGGTCCAGCCTTCCTGACCAGAGTGGAAGAACTCCACGTTCCTGATCTGAGCCTTGCCTTTAGGAATAAAAACATCAAACATGCTTAATGTATTTAAATAGAAATGAAGGCAAAACCATACCAGGGTAATAAAGGACAATAAGGAACAGTAAAACTATCAAATAATAAAATACCTTAAATCTTAATTTGGGGGACAATATAATCTGTGAGAACATGGCTGATGATTTATGGCTACTACATGTATTTTATATAAAACAATGAATAAAATATCAATGTGTCCAGCTCGAAATCTAACTGCAGACGCTTCAGTATGTAGGAAATCACTCAGCTACTTTAAACTGTCCTGAGAGGCACAAAGGTCTTGAACTCCTGTTTAGTAATTACATTACAGATAATTAATCCAATACATAACATACTATCCTATTAGAATAGAAATCACATTTAATACTCTACCTACCTTTATAGTTGATTCCGGCCCACGAGTAGGTGCCCACCAAAAGTCTGGCTCCGAACAACTCTGTCATCATATCTGGATTCTCCTGACCGATGATCTTAATGTTTCTGGTCACGAGACCGACATCAGCTGCCAGAGTGTAGGAGAATGATGTACCGGAGATGGAGTGAGTCTCACCTGAAGAGAGAGAGAGAGAGAGAGAGAGAGATAGAGAGAGAGAGAGAGAGGTCAGTCTGATCCTAATGTTAATTGAACATCATTCTGCAGCTCTGGAGACAGTTGCAGTATCTTTAGAGATGTTGAACTGACCGATGTGAGTGTGGGTCAAAGACCGGTTCAGGGTCAGATTACGGCCGTCTGCTGACACAGCGGTGATCTGATGTTTTTCTGTCTCCAACGCGTTGTAGCTGGTGGTGGAGATGACCACCTCGTCTCCAACCTGCAAAAACAACATGGAAACACATGGCTGAATACTAGCTTTGGCAGTGGTCAGGTTTTAGATTTTATTCAAAATTGAGTAACTTAACCACATAAAGTATTGTTTGATTACGTCTGCTTTAAAAAAACTTTAAATTTCAAAACACAAACACAGAGTTAAAAGTAAAAAGAAACCACGCTGACCTGCCAGTCCACAGACTGCGACAGGGTCAGAGTGTTGGATCCAGAGTCAGCAGTGGCAGCCAGTTTGGTGTGGTAAACGTTGTGAGGTTGTCCATACAGCTCCAGTGTACCAAACACACCTGTGGTACAACAATATACACACAGAGTCAGTTCTGAAACATATGGCACCATACAGACCATCCTTCTGGGTGGGGTTTTCCTTTATTTTATGTAATAATATCTCTTCTTTATCAGTGACACAAAAGGCAATTATATTTATTTGATGTGATAAATTGTACATTCACAACTGAGCATCAACAGTTCAATCGGTTCAAATGGAGCACAGTTAAAGCATTTTGTTTTTTAATTATCACATCTGACAAGTTTATAATTAAAATTGAAACTTATTTAAGGTATTCATTTATAAAACCAAAATATGCTAACTTATCATGAATAAAATAATTTAAAATATTTTTTTATGATATAATTAAGTTTTTGGGTAGGAGATTTAGATTAGAAGTAATCCAGTAGTAGTACATACATTTTCCTTAGATACTCTAGAGTTATTATTAGTTGTGTTAAAAAAAACCCTCTTTTATAATGTATCTATTTATTTTATTTGGTCTTTTCTTCTTTCCCCTCTCGCTCTCATTTGCCTTAATTATATTTTCTTCACATAATTTTTTTACATACATGCACGTGTGTTTGTGTGTGTACACACATATATATATATATATATATATAGGAATATGTGTAGGTGCTTATAGTATATGTATTTTTTATTTATTTTTTTAAATTCCTTTTGCTTTTATGGTAAAACTGAAATATGTATTTGATGTAAACCTGTACTACTTTTCCTGATTAGTTTTTAAAATAGAAGTAAAAACATACAGTACATATATACAGTAGTGGCGGTTTTTGGGTACGGGCGAAGTGGGCAGCTGCCCGGGGCGCATTTTTTTATGACTCATGGGGGGCGGCACGAGCACTTAAAAAAAAAAAAAATCCTCTAAGTGGTTTTCTACTGTATTATCTATCATTTCACCGTGTGGGGAATTGGCAAATTTGCGCCCCTGCTTGCTGAGAAGGTGCCGTGCGCACACTGCACAGAGAAGCTGTGTGAGAAGGGGAAAGGGGAGGGGGGAGCGGGGGACAGTTCACCTCTGGGTCGAAGGCGCTGATACCGTTGGTGCTCCGCTGATACTGAGCACCCACGAAGCTAATCGCTGTTATGTGTCAGTTAAACTTTTCATCTCAATCCTATCCTGAGTTGAAAGAGCCTTGCCTACTTTACGGCATTATTATCGAGTTGATAGGCGTGTGTGTTCGTGTCGGCCGTCTGAAATGCAAACATTTTTCGACTACTTTCTTTTTTTAAAGGGCGTGCGCCCGTGAGCATTCAATATGGGAGCAGATTTCATACAATAACATCATTGATGATTTTGCATCAAGGAAGGCCAGAAAGGTCAGGTTTTAGTTTGTGTTTTCTGTTATTAGTGCAACAGTTAGATTCTCTTTAGTGTGTTTTCACATTTGTGTGATGAAGGTTTTGTGCTATTTAGAATAGGCCTATTTATTCTATATTTTATTTGTATATTATTCTTAATATTTTATTTATTGTTGCTCTCTGCTATTGTTACAATTTTTATATATCTGATTTTATATATTTTTGGCACATTTATATATATATATATTATAACAACATAAGTGAAAGAGAAAATTATATTTCTCAATTGCACAAATCTTTCATTAGAACATTTGAAAAACACACTTAAGAGAATCCAGTTATTTAACTATTGCAATTACAACAGGAAACACTTTTTAAGTTGCATAATCTCCACCTCCAACATTTTCAAAAGACAATAAAAACAATTCTGCACAAAATATGACAATATAAGTTATCAGAACTTAAAATAAATATACACTATAATATAGTAATTTTGCAAAATTCTGCAATTTTGTGTTTTTTATTGGGGTGGGGGGAGGGGGAGACACTCGAAGGGGGTCTCGCCCTGGGTGTAATTCAATGTAGAACCGCCCCTGAGTATGTACATATATATACACACAATAATGCAGAATATTCTACATCATATAATTAAATTATTAAATGTGTGACAATGTTGTTGGTCTCCACATGTGGAAAATGTATTTAAAAAATGCACTACACAGTTGTATTAAATTACAGTAGCAAATATTTTATCTATTAGTTCAGGCGAAGTTATTTCTGATGCTGTTTTCTTACCCAGGACTTTGGATCCCTGGTTGGGTCCGTTAGGCAGAAGCCAGTCAGGCGTGCGGTGATTCCCTCTCAGTTTGATGTGTAGCTGACCTCTGAACGGTTCGTCAGCCCATCCTGCGATCAGCCTGCCGCCCTGAAACAGCAGGAGACGCAAACATCACTGAACATACTGTACTGAACCAGGCATCAACTCTCTGCTTTTACTTACATGATCTATTTCATTCTAGCGATTTCAGTGGAAATTCAGGGGAATGTACCAAAGTTATGTACTTTTACTCAAGTACGACAATTTTGAGGTACTTGTTCTTATAAAAGTATTTCCATTTTATTCCTATTTTGTACTTCTACTCTACATTGTGGAGGCAAATATTAAAATGAAAAATAGCTCCACCTTTACTAGCTGCAACATTAAAGTGATAAACACATTGCATCAATTGCATCAATAGTTATAATCCAGTAATATAAAATACATTATTCTGAATACTTCTTCCACCACTGATTGATTTAGTTTGATGTTGTTGACACTTTACTTTTTCTCTGTTCTGTCATGTTAAACTGCTAATATCCACTTAGATCTGTATTTAATACCTCCACAGAGCCTTCTGTTGTTGCTGGTGGGGACATAAACTGACTTTAAACAACACAAAAAGCTGTTTTGCCACACCCGCCTGAAATACATTTTGAAGATAAAGAACTTTATAACCGTTTTTGTGATGGTTGGGGTCGGCTGGCTGTGAGTTTTCTGTTTTGTTTACTATTTTCTATTTGTCAGTTTCTCGGTTGTTCCTGCCTTCTCTGTGTTTTTGTCTCTCTCTGTGCCTCCTCTGTGTTCTCTCCCTCCGATCCGGTCTACTGCTGCCAGCTGATTGAACACACCTGGTTATCATTCCACCATCACCTTCTCCCGCCGCGCACACCTGCCTTCCATCTACAATCAAGACCAGTATTTCAACCCCGGCAGACAGACCATCTTCGCTTGATCGTTGCTCCAGTTATCCTGGTGAAACACTCTGCAAGCTTTCCTCGAGAGCCTTGTGGTTCCCCCCCCCTGTCCTTGTACAAATGTTACTTACCCTTTTTCTGTGTTTGTCCCCTGCAGCTACCCTCTTAGACCTGTCTGTCATCTCCAGTCAGCTAGCTTCACCACTCGGTCCCCCTCCCACAGCACCCTGCTTCAACCTGCCACCGCTTCCAGCCATCCACTCCTCGGCTTCTCTGCTCTCCTGCTCCAGTGTATCCTCTTCGGCTTCTCAGCCCCGACTTCCCGCGTTCCCCTCAGTGCCCTCGCCCTTGAGTTCCCTCGCCATCCTACCTCCAGTTCCCGGGTCCCTCACCATCCTACCTGCCTTCGCCATCCTACCCAAGCTCCCTATTTCCCTCACCATCCCTATCGGCCTTCGCCGTCCTACCCCGGCTCCCAATTCCCTCACCATCCTATCTGCCTTTTCCCCTGTCCCTGGCGTCTACCTCCCCCACTCCCTTTTCCCTTTGTGTTCAATAAACCTGTTGCAATTTGTGCCTTGCGTTTGAGTCCGTTCTGTCCTTCCTAACAGCTTTCTTCTTCACTTTTACACAGCATTAAGAGTAAAACACTCAAAACTAAAAAAAATGGATGAAACAGATTTATTTTTTATAGTGATAATCTAGATAATCATGAAAGTGAGAGAGGTAACTGATCACACCGACCTGGATGGAGATGTAAACGGCGTCTACCACCACAGTTCTGTATTCAGGAGCAGCCCAAGCCTGTCTGGAGGATGAGCTGTTCATGTTGTCGGGGATTTCAAGAACTCCAATGACCGTCAGCTTGTTGAGAGGAGGAGTGTTGATGTCCAAAACAACCCACTTCCCTGTGGTTTGACGTGGATACAAAAGTATTTTTTATATATATATATATATATATATATATACATACACACACACATATATATATATATACATACATATATATGTATATATATATATATATATATATATATATACATATATATATATATATATATATATATATATATATATATATATATATATATATATATATATGGACAGTTGTACCAAACCCTAACAGTTTCCTACCATAAGATCTGGTTCAAACCAAATCTTTGACTGTTATTGTGAATTTCAAATACTGTCAACATAATGTACATTTCTACATTAGTTATCATTTTCTTTTGCTTTATTTAAATGTTTTTTTGGTGTTCTTCTAGACATTACCTGCTGGGATGACCACATCAGAGCCCTCTGTTGGTACAGCAAAGTTATTTTCAGCTGAACTTTTCCAGAAAGAGGCATCAGACCACAGACTAGAGAGAACCACACAAAACAAAGAACTTTTTAGCATTAGTCAACATAAAAAAAACATTTTCAGTTTTGGTACTACATTAGGGTATTATGATTATTCTAAGTAAGATTTTGAAAGCAGGACTTTAACTTGTAAGCCTAACCCTATTTTTACATTATTGTATTATTTAAGAAATACAGTAAGTGATAAACATAAATGAGCTGAACACTTCTTCTTCGGTCTGTCTTTCTTCCTGGTATGGCATGAATAACATGTTGTAGAAGGGGTTAAGCGTATGTTGGGGCCATTATTGGAGCCATTACTTAGTTTTTTGTTTTGTTTATATACCACGATGGTGACATTAATGCATATGCAGTTTTATGTTTGAACCCTGGGTGAAGCATTCAATTCAATTCAATTCAATTTTATTTATAGTGTCAAATCACAACATGAGTTATCTCAGGACACTTTACAGATAGGACCTGCCCACACTATAATTTACAAAGACCCAACAATTTTCCACGAGCAAGAATTTGGTGCAACAGTGGCGAGGAAAAACTTCCTTTTAACAGGCAGAAACCACAGACAGACCCAGACTCTTGGTGGGCAGCTATCTGACGCTGTCGTTTGGGACACAGAGACACTGATACTTATATACAGGGATATAATTATAATAATTATAGCAGTTGGCATGATTCGCCTTGACACTTATAGTAACAATAAAGATAATATTGTCAACAGAATGCATATAGGTAATCAACAGCCAGAGGTACACAGGTGTGTGGCAAAGGGGAAAGCATACAGCTTTTCACCGTGTTAGTGGCTCGTCAGTGATATTGTTTTATTAGTGTTTAGTTGGAAAACAGAATGAAACCTACCTAAAATGATATGGACAAACTGAAATATACCTGTGCTACACGGTGAGCATGCACCGTCATAAAATAAATAGGTCACCGCACTGAAAGATATTTAATGTAAGGACATTGATTTATTGGCAGCCCAAAACATGCGTCAAAGCAAGTTCTCCCTTTGTCTTACCGCTTTGACCTATTGTAGGTCTGGTCGAAAGACTCGTTTGTCAAGTTGCCAGGCAAGTGAGTGGGTAAGGGGGGGAGTGTGGCTGGAGGTGGTTGGATGCAGTTGGGGTAGAAGCAGCGGTACACCATGAGGTACACCGCAATGTCCGTCATGGAGCGGTCAGTGCTGCCAAGACGCATGCGCTGGCTCGTCTTCCCAGATACTGCAGACACAGCAAACAAATCAATCACTGAATGTTTTGCTGAATGTTCTTCTTTAGTCGTAAATAATCTAAAGGAACTAAGAAACTATGAACTCCAGTTTGAGGTCATAATGAATCTAATGGCTTACTGTGATCTAAGATATGGATTTAGACCAATAACAATTACACTGCTCATAAAAATAAGGGCAAAATATTTTTTTGGTATTTAAAATGTAACTGTTTAGGTGCAATATCTTGTTTTGTCTTACCCACAGTTCAAAAACCCATTAATAAAAAACGGCAATCCTCACATTTCAAAAGCTACAATCAGTCAAAGTTTGGCTTCTTTGCTTAATATAAACAACTGAAAGATAAATCAATCAATTTAATTAGCATGAAAATCAATCGATCCATATTAAAGTGTGTCTAACCGATATAGGAGAGGTTGTTGGAGGTCTTGTTGAAGTACCAGTCTCCATTTGTGTTGTTGCTGAAGCTCAGTGGTGACGATGAGCCGCTCCTCCAATCAATGATATAGAATCTGTCTGGACTCTGGGTGAAGTTGTGGTTGATGATCACATATTGATCGGACTGTGTTGGGGGAAAAAGTACAAGCAAAGCAGATTTTTTGAGATTTGATGTACATTTACTGTATATAGTATTGTCCTAATATTTTGCTTATATCACATCAAGTGGTGGATCTTTCGCGTACCTTGAAGCCGTAGAATTTTGCAGTATAAGTGATGTTGGTAATTTGATCCACATTGTTAAAGTACCAGTTGTACGTTTGTTCAGAGGGCAGCAAGGCTATTCTCAGGCCAATCACACTGGTGCCTTTAATAGTGAGATAAAAACAACTTATTCTCTTATATTTCAGCAGGTACATTTATTTGGTAACGCTTTACTTTAACCCCTCATTTAGCATTTTATAAGGCCAGACACGGCAGGCAAATATATATTTGTGGATTGGATAAGATATTGTGTCTCTAAATAATGGTTTCCAATAAAAATATATAGAATTTTACAATACGTATCTGTAAATACGTTTTCTCTAAATGAGTACTCTGAGCCAGAAATCTCCACTTCAGTAGCACTTGCCTACACCAAACTTTCCAGTTTGATTTATGGAGTGATAATATGAGATATCCAAAATTGTCTCGGCAAAAATCTTTGCCTCTAATATGTCAACAAAATTAAACACAAATTTTGAACCTGGCTTAATCGAATGTTCAGATTTCTGTTCTGGAAATGTATGCAAATTAGTGCACATTTAATAGACAATGCATCATTTGCATATCTAAACATCACATTTGTAATACAAAAAACTATTGTCTTTATGTAAGTACTCAACTGGGGAAGTTTCATGGTGATATCTAGTTAAAACCTTCACCCTGTTTCCTTGCACAATTCCCCCCACACATAATCAACTTTTAAGTTTTACATAAATACAAGAACATTTATAAGTGTTTTTTCATGTACAGTATTTGTCAACAATAATAACTTCTACTTCAGTCTGCTCACAAGTACATTATAGTGTTATAAACCATTTATTACATGTTTACGCACTGGGGCTTAACATGAGTATATGTAACTTTTTAGTGTTTCTGTAACATTTTTTTTTATATAATGATCTTAAATGACCTGTAACAGCAAACGAGACTAACGGTGAAAAGAATGCTATTTTTACGTTGTTTTTATTAGTGCCGTAGCTCGGGTTCGATTTTTCCCGCGTAGTCACAGAATGATTTACGGCAGGTAGACGACGCTACAGTAACACATTCTCAAGGCTCACAGATTTTGTTTGTAAAACAGGAACACCTGTTAAGCCTGTGTTAGCGTATCCAGCCAGGTAAAAGGTAGCAGAACTTTATTTTTATAGGCTAGGCGTAATTGTATTTTAATGTTATTTTAGAAGTTATCTGTTGTAGTTATGGTTGATACTGGGGCAGGAACATCACAGAAAAGAAGGAAATCAAACGAAGAACAACTAAAAGCTAAAAGGGAGAGTGAAAGTGAAAGACGACGGGCGAAAACGTGAGTCAACTTCGGTCGGGCTTGCAACAGATGGAGACAATTACGGGATTGTAAATGATTCCAAATCCACCATTGGCCCTCAGGTATGTTATGTGTCAATTTCATTCATAAAAAAACTTTACAATGCGAGATGTGGTTGTACGTCAGTAGCTGAGGTAACATTACTTCCCCTTTTGATTTAGTGCTCGTTTTTTATTTATTTTCAGTTTGTGTTGGCCTACTATTTTTTTCCCCTTGTCTCCCTGTACTTTTGTAAAGCGTCCGTGGGTTTCATGAAATGCGCTATATGAATCTAAGATACTGTATAATCACGTTCGTTGCTACAACTTTTAATGCTTTGGCCCGTGACACAGTGATAGTGATAACGTTACCTGGTTTAGCTCATGAGACATCCAAAGGCTAAGTTACCGTATGCAACACTTGAAATGCAATGATGCATCTGTAACTTATTCCCTTGTCATAAATTAATGATTTTCTGTCTGAGCACTCTTTAGTATTAACATGATTTGGGGCAGCCATGATCACTACGGAAATAAGTTATACTAACTTCTTGTGTTTGTATCCTTTGTTATGATTCAATTTTAAAGGTCCCATGGCATGACAAATTTAACTTTATGAGGGTTTTTAAGATTAATATGAGTTCCCCCAGCCTGCCTATGGTCCCCCAGTGGCTAGAAATGGCGATAAGTGTAAACCGAGCCCTGGGTATCCTGCTCTGCCTTTGAGAAAATGAAAGCTCAGATGGGCCGATCTGGAATCTTGCTCCTTATGACCTCATAAGGAGCAAGGTTACCTCCCCTTTCTGTGCTTTGCCCGCCCAGAGAATTTGGCCCACCCATGAGAAAGAGAGAGACATCATGGCTATCAAACGAGCAAAGTGGCAGTTGGTCAAGGCCACACCCCCACCCTCCACCTTGCCCCCCCCCTCTCTCCTCCTCAATAGCTACAGACACAGAAATGGCAAATACAAAGAAAAGCTCATTGTGTGACTGGCTCTAGTGGCTGTAATTCTGCACCAAGGCTGAATTTCAGGAAAGAGACTTCAGATACAGTATTAGGGGACCACTAAGGCCTATATAAAAGAGACTTCAGATACAGTATTAGGGGACCACTAAGGTCTATATAAAAGAGACTTCAGATACAGTATTAGGGGACCACTAAGGCCTATTTAAAAGAGACTTCAGATACAGTATTAGGGGACCACTATGGCCTATATAAAAGAGACTTCAGATACAGTATTAGGGGACCACTAAGGTCTATATAAAAGCATCCAAAGAGCACCATGTCATAGGACCTTTAAAAACACATTGTTTTTGTTATATGCTATTTATAGTTTATTTTATTAAAGTTTCTGCAGTAGATTTCATGACAGAGATCTACACCGCACTCCCCACTAAGCACCAGTAGAGGACCAGGGTTTCCGGCAGCACTTTGCAACTAAGGCCTTAGCAACACCAGTCTACCATCTTAACTACGTCGTCAAAATCGAAAAATTATTTATCTTTCAGTGCCAAATTTCGGTTCCAAAAGCATCTGAGCGCGTAAGCGCAAGCTTATCTGTCCTCGCTGCATATTGACAGAAAATTTTGTGTGGTTACAGTTTTTCAAAGCTTCATGCAGACAGCGTTTGTTGCGATATATTGATGGAGAGGTGAAAGCGGTTGCTGTTGACGTTACACTTCCTCTGAGACAAGCAGGCCCAACAGTGGTTTCTATGCCCTGATGACTGACTGACAGGCTGAGGTTGTAAGGCAAGGGAACTTTACTTCTACAGCACTTTTCAGCAACAAGGCAATTCAGTAACATTCCTTTGTACTTAAGTTAGTTCTCCATTAGTTCAATGTTGACAACAGGGCAGTCACCAAGTTTATTGTTAAAGGTGTGTGTCATTATGCAGTTTGCACTAAAAAGTCTTATTTATTTATTATTTATAATATGTTCATGTTGTGGCAAAAAGGTTTCTCTTTTTTTGTTAATTTTTAAAGTTGGGATTGATACCAATCCTAAGTATCTGACTGGCGCACCCCGGCATCGTAACCCCCCCCTCCCCCCGGATAAGTTACTGCTTCTTCCACAACAAAATTACATGTAAAAGCAGTAAGTCTGTGTGTGTGTTAATACCATGTGAGTTGGTTAACATGACCAGAGAGTAGGGGCACCACAAACGATGGAAGTTGACGGTGTGGTCGCACACAGTGCCAGGGAAACCTACGCTCCACTCTGCACTTTTGGAACAGTGAGCGGGGTCCAGCAAGGGGCTCGAAGGCACGACTGTGTGGTTGATGTTTCCTGAAAACAAGAAATCACGAAGGACTGAATAAACATATTAGTGGAAATTTTATCCAACACTGAAATGACAGACTGAACATAATATGACTAAAGCTTGAATTGTGGTTCTGCGGAGGCTCCACACAGAGCTTTCGCCGTAGCCTACGTAAGTGGCCTGATATTTATACTTGTGCGTAGGTGTGTGCGTCGAGTCGGCGTGTGTGTGTGTCGGGAGTGGGTGATAGAGCGAGGGAGAAAGTGAGAGGGTGACGGTGATTAGCTTCAGAGTGAGTGCTGACTCTAGAGTCATAGTGAGAGAAACAAAGTGTCTCCCCTGTGCTTTCTGACCAAGGTGGGAAATATGTAGCAGGAAAAGTTAACCCTCTCCTTGATTTCATGTTGTTAATGGAGAAGGAGAACCAGGAAATGAGTAGGGAGAAATGCAACGCTACCAAGCCATGGCCGAGCAACGTGTAGTTACATTTTTCGAGGTGCACGTCAGGCTACGGCGTAGGGTCCGGTGTAGGTTTGTGTCTCCACGTATGTAGCAACGGTGTAGATTTTACGCAGAAGTATAAATCAAGCTTAAGTGATAAATATGTGCAATACATAAACAAATGAACAGTAAGAGACTAAAGAGTACCTGTGAGGGAGCCATCAGTGTCCACCAGCTGCACCTCATGCTCCCACCTGAAGCTGGCCTTGTTGGGTGAATTGAAGTACTGGATACCACTAAACCTGACAGCCCAGCCACCACACTGATCCACACACGTCCCATCGATTGAGGCTACCCCGATGGCTGCGCTTAAACTACGATTGAAGTTGATGAACTTGGTGTTAAGGATACTCAGACCATCGTCCAGTGGAGCGATGACACCTCGTTGCGTGCTGTAGTCATTTCCAAGTCCAAGCTTGTCCACATAGGCCACAATGGTGCTGTTGGATATGGTCGCCCCTCCTTCCTCTCCGAAGTTGCTCACAGCCCACTGCATGATGCGCTTGGCTTCAATACCTGCTTTCTCATTGTTGACCATGAGGAAGCTGTTGAACTGCAAAGCTCCACCATTGACCCACTCGGCACCTTTCTCACAGTTCCAGGTTATGAGGGAGCGAAAGACAGCTGGCTCAGGGGTCTGGGAGTAGCAGGCTCCCGTTCTTCATGGGGTAGAAGTCTGCAAAGATCCAAAGGCCAAACCAGCCCTGAGAGTGAACGGTGTTGTTGTAAAACTCCCCGAGGGGAACATGCTTCTGACAGATGTTTTGGTCAAAGGAAGGGCCATCAGGGTGCTCGTGCATGCGGTACCAGAAGCCAAAGTGGGTGCCCCCTGCGGCGGCGTTGTGGCGGATGATGTTGTTGGGATTAGTGACCCAGTAGGCTGCAGGAGTGACGTCGTCGTTCAACAGGCTGGTGCTTTGTTTGACAAACACAGCCAGGTTGTACTGCAGGATGTTCTGCGTCTCAATGCCGTCCTCGATGAAGAAGGCCCCACCCATGATGTCGTAGATAACGTTGTGCTCCACCAGCAGCCGGTGAGTGTTGTGAATGGTTACGGCCCTGTTGAAGGTCTGATGGATAGCACAACCTCGCACATATGACTTGTAGTTGATGTCTCCCATCAGATGCCAGTGGATGGGATAACGTCCCAGCCTGAAGGCCTGTCCTGCATGGAAGACCTGCAGCATAAAAACATAAAGTTCATAATTTCAATTTGTGTAATAACACAAGTACACGCAAAAGGAAAAAGAAAAAACACATGCGTAATCTGATCAATATAATTATCTGTAAAGAATAAAATACATTTTAGCAGAGAGAGTTTGAAGCGTCTCACCTCAACATATTCTAGTCTGCCGATTGCAAGATTCTCATTTGGTCTGGGTGCGTGGAACATGATGCAGCCTCCGAACTGATCGCTGCCGACCTCCTCTCCAAACCGTCCTTGGAAACAGGTTTGGGTGGCGAATTCACCTGCAGCACAGAGACAGAAGGATGTTAATACTGCATACGCCTATGATAATTTACATTATGTTGATATTATCTTAAAATAAGTACAACAATGTAATAGGCATAACTCTAATAAACTGTTTTTGGTCATTGTTAAATTGCACACTTTCAACTTCATTAGATAACTACTCACAAAAAGTCATGGATATTCGGCTTTTGGGTGAAATTTCAGGATGAACCTAAAATCCACTATAACCTTTAAATTACAGGTGAACTTAAGGTGACCTTCTCTAAAAATTTTTGAATGTGCATGTCCAACAGTTCAATGTTTCAGTACTTTCTGCACAACTTGCTGTTCTCTAACAAGGAGCTTAAAGGCAAAATGCACAACAGGTGTTTGAGCCATGAATTGACCAATACATTTCCTGGTTCAATTAGAATTGGTATTTAAACAGTCCGCCTCATCATGCTGTTCACATTTTGACATCATGAGACCAAGACGACGCCTAACAATTGATCAACAGTACCTTGCCATTGCAAGGCTTCAAACAGGATGTTCTCAGACGGAAGTGGCCACTGAGCTTAGAGTGTCACAGAGTGTCATCAGCAGGTTGCAACAGAGATACAGAGAGACTGGAAGAGTCACAGAAAGGCATAGAAGTGGACGCCCATTGGCCACATCCCACACTGATGACTGCTTCGTTGTGAACAGTGCCCTGCGGAATGCCACTCAACTCCAGGCACATTTAAGGGAGGTGAGAGGCACCCAAGTGTCACGTCAGACTATTCAAAACCGTGGTCCGCGTGCTAGACGACCTGCAAGAGTACCTGACCACACCACCAGGCACAGGCGTCATTGTCTTGCATGGGCCAGGGAGCATTTACGCTGGACGAGGGACCAGTGGGCCTCAGTGCCGTTCTCTGATGAAAGTCGATTCACGTTGAGCAGAAATAATGGCCACCAACAATGTTGGAGACGTCAAGGAGAGCGCTATGCATCAGCTGCTGTTGTCACCAGACGACCCTTTGGTGGTGGTGGTGTTACAGTGTGGGCAGGTGTGTCTAGTCAATACAGAGCTGCCCTACACTTTCTGAATGGTACAGTGACAAGCCCATACTACCTGAATAACATCATTAATCCAGTCATTGTGCCCCTGCATGAACAACACAGGCCTAATTTCATCTTCATGGACGACAATGCTCCAGCTCATCGAGGTCGCATCATTAGGGAACGGCTGCTGGAGACTGGGGTACCTCAAATGGAGTGGCCTGCACTTTCTCCAGATCTGAATCCTATAGAAAACCTATGGGATCAGCTGAGTCCCCGTGTTGAGGCCCGTAACTCTATACCCCAGAACCTCAATGACCTGAGGGCTGCCCTTCAAGAAGAGTGGGATGCCATGCCTGAGCAGACAATAACTCGACTTGTGGACAGCATGAGACGTTGTTGTTAAGCTGTAATTGATGCTTAACGGCACATGACAAGTTATGGAGACATTGACATTTTTTGTTGTGGTATACCCACCACTGTTGTTGGCTTTTCTTTCAATAATTTTTTTGAGATGACGAAATCACCATTGCATGCTTCTACTTAAATGCCCTACTTTCATGATGTTATACCACTGTAGCTTGAACTTTTTACATTTTCCATGAATTTCACCCGAACGCCAGATATCCCTATCTTTTTGTGAGTAGTGTATATTAATAATTTGGTAAAAGGCTATTATTTATTTCCAATTAAAAGGCTTACATCACAATTCCATGCAAACCCTGCTTGTTAACCTAAAGTAGAGCTGGAACAATTAGTGGATGTATAGATTTTTTGTCAACAATCACACATCATTTTAAGCAAAAATACCAGAACCTTTCTGGTCCCAGCTGTTAAAATGTAATTATTCGCAGGTTTTCTTGGTTTTAGTGACCTCCGGCTCTGGGAAATTAGCAGGTTAATCGATAACAACAGCCTTAACCTAAAGACACTGCAGTAACACAACTTCAGGTTTTGTGAAGAAAAGAAAAACAATTTTTATGTTTTAAGTTCAACTGACATTTCAGTCTACAAAAACAAGAAATTCATCTTCAGTAGTAAACCTTTCTAAACCAACTGAAAAATATATAGAATGTATGTCGGTGAATCTGAAGTTGTTTAGAGCTTCATTATCTCATATTCTTCACTTTAAAACAGTGTTTAGTGTAAAGTTAAATCAGAAAAGTTAAAACACAGTACCTGTGTCAAAGCCAGCGGGGCAGGCTTCAATCTTGTCGTCCCATTCTTGGTTTTGGGAGCCTCGTACAACAATGTTCCTGGTGAGGACACCCACCTCAGCTCGGCCCTCAAACAACGTACCATCGGGCAGCGTGACGGTCACCCCGAGGTGAGTGTACTTGAGCGGTTCGGTCAGGGTTACATTCTTGCCATCAGCCGTCACGGCGGCAATCCTCCTCACCTCGTTCTCTCTCTGGCTGTGCCTGGAAACAAATAAATAATTTCTACCTGCCGCTCTATAACGTTGTCAAATCACCCACAGTTTATAGCCTGCTGATGTTATACTACTCAATATGCCCTCAAAATTGCAAGCAAGACAGTTTTCTTGACTTTTGACATTGACATTTCCACAGTGGCTGAACATATATTTACCACTCAAACCACATTTGAAACATTGATCTCCAACTCTGGTTTATTGGCATTTCTTTAAACCAATCACAATCGTCTTGGGTGGCGCTTAGTGCCGAACACAGGTACAGTGCCTCTGCAAAATAGCCTGATGCTTAGGCATACATGATTTTGAGATCTCACTGTACCTGTGGCCGGTGGAAGCGATGACAATTTCATCTCCAGCTTTCCATGTCACTGCCTTCATCAGAGTCAGTGTGACAGAGCCGCTGGTTGCCGTCTGGGCCAAGTGGGTCCAGGGGACAGGAACTGGAATACCTGGAGAAACAGGTGGTCAACAATTACTTGCACCTGAGGAGGACTGGTGAAGTGTCCCTAATAATAACATCCCTTTAGGACACAAGACTCAAATGACTCAGCTTAAGTGACATAATGATATGAAATCAGTTTTGTTTTAAATATTTGAGTCACAACTATTGCAGTTTACTGTTGTTGACTATAATTCAGTGATGGAAGAAGTATTCTGATCCTTTACTTACATACACCAAAGTAAAAATACTTCATAACAAGAAAAAAATCTTATTTAAGTAAAAGAACATACATTTTATCAGCAACATATACTTAAAGTAACAAAAGTACTTGATATACCAAATAGCCCGTTTTATAGTGTTATTTATATATCATTTAGTATCATTGACGCATTAATGTGTAAGCAGTATTTTTGTTGTAGTTTATTGAGGTGCAGCTTATTTTATCAACACTTTACATTTTGGTTGCCTATTTATTTATTAGATGGAGCCAGGCCAGCTGACTCCCAGTGTTTCCAGTCTTTATGCTAAGATAAGATAACTCCTGCTGGCTTACAGATACGATGTGTCATGTTTGCTTGTGTTCATACCATGCAGGTCCAGCACTCCCTCTCTGACAGCCAGTGTCTTGGCTCCATAAACAGGAAGTTCAGGGGAGCGCAGGTGTCCATGAAGTGTGATGATGGCTTTGTGTTGGAATGGCGCCCCCTCCTGGCCAATCTGGAGCCGTCCACCGTCTGTGATCAGGATGTTTTCTGCCTGCAGCTCGATGTCCGCTTCATCAAACACCAACGTCCCTCCTGAGCACAAAGAAACAGCAAATTACAAACATGATAGAACGATACAATGATAAATAGATAGATAGATAGATAGATAGATAGATAGAACAAAAACTATACTATATATATATATATATATATAGTATAGAATATATTCTGTGAAGGTGTTAAGAAGAGGTTTTAGAGTTCATGGTGCTGACCTCATTGCCTCTGTTTCCTTATGAGAGGCCATCTAGTTTTACAGTGATTAGACATTATAAAGGGAGTGTGAGAAAGATCTTCTCTGATCGGGGGAGGGAACGAGGCAACAATGGTCAACGTTTTGCAAGCGCGGGATTTGTGACACAAAGTATGGAAATGACCTGGAAAAACATGGGTAAATACAGAAAGGGAGAGAAATCTGACATCATGATATCAATATAAATACATACCCATGATAAAGTCATACAGTATTTGTACCTTGAATGAGGAGCATTTTCAGCACAGGGGTGCTGGTGTCCAGCAGGATGGTCTGGCCTTCAGTGATAACGGCAAACGAGCCCTTCTCGGGTGGAGACAGACCACCCCACGTGAACCTGGATGACCACACGTCAATGTAGAAGAAGCCTGCATTATCCTGAAGAAAGAGACAAATACTAGGTTGAGACAAACATTTACTAAAATGATTTAGAATCAGTCTCATTATATATGAAAGAGACGTGACACTGTGTAAGGTCAGGGGATCTGACTGTCCTCTCTTACCATCTTGGCGATGCCTCGGTCTCCGATGCTGACTCTGACTTTGGTTTCCTGAGACTGGTGCTGAGCGTTCGTCACACAGACGATGTGTGTGTTGTTGGTGGATTGAACGTCACACACAGATCCTGAGATGGTCACGTTGACGTCATTCATGTCGGTGCTGTAAGGTGGGAAAGTGAGTGACATTATTTACATACTGTTTATGTATATAATGAAATAGAATAGAATGTATATAAACGATGCAATATATGCATTTTATTGCATATTTTTATTGCACTTTACTTTAACATGATATACTTTTTTTTCTATAATGTACTATAACACTGGTAAATCCCACATGTTATAGCTTTATATAATAAACAAAGGTAATATAATACAATAACATGCTAGATAACAATTAGTCTAAATCAGGGGTCTTCAATGTTTTTAGGCCAAGGACCACTCAGCGGAAAAAGAGACGGAGCAGGGACCCCTTACTATATATAATGTATAAAATTGAGTTGCATATTAAAGTGGGCATAGAATAACGTATAGGGTGGCCTAGAGCCTTTAGATTTACTTTTTCTTGCTTTTCTTCTTTGCTTTATTGTTAAAATGTGGAACAGTGAATCCTTAGGCTTACCTGTATCTGTATATGGCTACCTTACCCAGGCCAGTAAGCCTATCATCAAAGTTGTGTAAATTAAAAACAAACTTCAAAATATTATTATTAAATTATGTTGGATTCATGTTAATGTATATTTACAGCTGCCCCCCTGCAGCAACTCTGAGGACCCCCTAGGGGTCCCGGACCCCCCTAGCAAGCTACACACTGAAAATGGAAAATTTTGAAGATTGGATCGTGTAACAAGGCAGGCCTGCTTGGTTCATTCGGTGAATGACTGTAAAGATTTACTAAGAATATGTTTACGACAATTAGTGTAACTGTAACGTTTTGGGACCGCTTGGTTGGGATTGCTGTGGACGAAGTAAACACATATACAGTATATATACTGTTGTCTGCTGTTCATTATAATGTGTTGTTAATGAACAGTATGGGTCGTCCCATTTTGGTTGTGTATATAAAACTGGACATTGAAGCTTTATTCTCGGCGCTATTGATAATGAACATACAGTATGTGGGAAATATTATTATTATTATTATACTGTTTGTGTGTAAAATAAAGTTAATAAAAAGAATTATATTAAAATTATTTTTTTTCATATATTGTTCAAGTTTGAAAAATCACTGAGTGCAAAAAGTACGACAATGTCTTTGCATTAAACCTAATGAAAGCAAAGACGTCCCATTAAACAAAAGTGATTGTGTTGTGTTAATTGAGCATTTTATTCTTAACCAGTGATCCATAATCTGGTTGTGGCTCTCCAATGTGTCTCTCTTCCTTTACTGCACCTGAAACCGGAGCCGGTGATTGTAAGCCGGGTGCCTCCAGCGGTGCCTCCTCTCCGTGGAGAAACATCAATGATCACAGGAGTCAATTGAGATTTGTAGGTGTAGCCATTTGATATGTTGACGGCATCCAGCTTGTTAATGACAGCAACCACGCAGCTCAGCACCGACAGAGTGCCTGAGAGTAGACATGACACCAACAGACAGACAGACAGACAGACAGACAGATGCAACAACAAAAGGACAGGAAGAATCAAGATCAGGCTCAGAGATAACAAACAGCTTTAGATGTCTTATCGTCCATGACAAGTTATTGTCTTATATGACATGCCTGACATTTTCTCCTGCATGAAAGTCAGACAACATTCCTCTTACAAAGTCTGTCTCTGTTAGTGTCCATCAGGGTCCATTTAAAGGTCAACTTAGACAGGTTTGAGACTGGTTTGTTAAAATGAGGCGAGAAGTTAAATATCATTAACCAACAGAAACACAATTTATTGGAAGGAAGAACTTGAAAACCCTTTAACCCCTTAACCTTTGCTGTTAAAAACAAAAATATGGAATTTCCTTCCCAAGGCTATATATAGAGATGCAAGCTCTATTAACATTTTTAAAGGACATTTAAACATATTTATTTAGCATTGCCTTTAAAGCTACAGTGCATAGTTTCTGTCTCCCCCATGAAGAATAATAAGTAATGACAACAAAACTGTCGGCGTATCTACACGATAAAAGCCTTCCTTGATTACGCAGCACCCCCACCCCTCCTCCACAAAGTTGCTTGTAACCAAGGAGGACACGGAGGATTAGAAAACATAATGGACTCTTCAGAAGAGGTCATTATCTTCACTCGATTTTCTGCGCATGAAAGTCGCCAGACGACACAATTTTCTGAACATAGCCATACTGAGAAATAAAGAGAGAGTTTTGTGGAGCTGAAAGTCTTAATTAGTTTTGTATCAACTCATTTGGCAATGGCTTGAATGTAACGGATGTTCATTAATATAAAAAGTTACGAACTAAAGCTTTAACCAACTGTCACTCTTCCTTATATATTAAATACAAAATCTTGATATGTGTGACCAGACTATATGTGTTGTACCTCGTTCCTCTCAAAAGTTATAGTCATAACATTTCGTTTTGGTTGCTTAACAGTCAGATAAACTGTTTAGAGCAGTGTTAGTGAGTAAATCCAACTGAAAGGAAAGTAGAGGGACAAGTACAGTATGTAAAGTGGAGAGGTACACGTCCCTCGATTATCAGTGGGATGTACATTAAAGCACGTTTGGCTGCATAATCTTTTTTTTAAATCTTCTTTGGACATAAGTTTTCTTTCTAAATAAATTATTCTTTCTGAATATTAAAAGGACATTACAAGATCACTCTTGTTGTCATAAAGAAATGTTTAAATTGACAATAAAGTTTTTGAATCCTCCTGCTACTTTGAGGATGAGTTTACACACACATTACAGAACATCTGAACAGGCCGACTGTTTGTTGCCTTTTAATCGTCTTATTGCCAAGGAGGTTTTCAGTTTAGTTTGTGTTGGTTTGTCTGTTTGTCAGTAAGATCACAGAAATATTCGGGAAATGGGACCATCCGAGGAGCAAGTGAATGCACCAGTGGGCTTGGTGGAGGTCTGCGCTGAGTGCCATTCTAGGTATTGTATTGTTTGGTTTGATCTGAGTGGATTATCCTGGTGAAATAAACTAAACTAAACTAAACTAAACTTACCATTGATGGATGGAGACCGGCAGTACAGACAGGTTGATGTCGACATTGCTCTGTGAACTTCACACTTCTCCCCGCAGATCCTCACAGTGGAGCTGTGCGGGTCGAACCCAGAACCCTGCACCGACAGCAGAGCGCCGCCACCATAACTGCCTGAATCACAGATGAGGGAGGAACAACTTATTCAGTAATATATGAAGTACATATATAACATTAAACTTGAATTATGAGGCATTACAGTAGCAAAGAATAAAAGAATGACAAGGATAAAGATTAAACCCACAATAGAGGAAGCACCAGTAAAACATATTGCTTTACTGTGAAATATGTAAAAATGACAGGATGTCTCTACAAGGACAAATCTTTCCTTTGAAATTCTATTGAGGACTATCCTGTAAAGTGTACATCCTACATCCTACATCATTTTAATCTATTTTATTTCATTTTCTCTCAAGCAGCTAACAAGAAAAGTATTGTTTAGAGTGTCTCTCTGTTTACCCTCGTTGGGCTGCACGCTGCTCAGAGTCAGCTCATACGTGAACTTGACACCTGACTGGGCGTGACCTTTGACCTGGTGATGCAGCATGACTGGGTACGCCCCCCCTGGGTTGTCTCCTGCAGTGCACTGAACCTGTGTGTCGGAGACTGCAGACACGACACACGGGACTTGGTTTATGGTGACGGAGGTGTGCTGGGAGTCGATGCCAAATCCTGAACCTGTCAATATGACGACTGCACCGCTCGGCCCTGTGGGAAATAAAGATTTAATAAGTGAATGTTATATGTACTTTTTATTCTATTTGTACTGCTCTGGTGTAGTGATGTTGGCTGTAAAATGGTTAACACAAATTTAATCGTGAGAAAAAGTATAGTTTTTGAAGGTTGATTAGGAATCGAAGAAATGCCATCCCAAATAAGCTAACAAACTCTCCTCCTGATTAGTATTCTCTTTAAGGGGTAGCTTTACTATGACTACATGATGTAGAGGAGCATAATTACCAGTGGGGGGGCTGATGGAGCTGATGACAGGAGTGTGGGCTGCAGAGTAGGTGAAGTTGAGAGGAGGATACTGCACCGAAAAGACCTGGACGTTAGCAGTCACCAGCCCCTCAGTGTGAGAGGGCGTCAGGCAACGAAGCAGCCCCGGCGTCACCTCCTGAATCTGGCAGGGTCTGCCACCGACCGTCACGCTGGTGTTCCCTGGAGCAAAGCCGTTTCCAGTGAAGACAAGAGAGGTTCCTCCTGCCAGGCTGCCCACATCTGGGTGGAGGGCAGCTTGGGCACGACTGTTCAGGGTGACAGAACCGGACGCAAGGCCTTTGCTTCTCACAATTACTTTGACTGGGTGGTCGCCCGCAGGCAGAGCGTTTACACTCAGCGTAATGTTGTTATCAGTCACAGCGATGACTTCCAGCTCTGAGGTGCTGGCAAAGACTGCCACGTCATCCACACTGCTGCCAAACCCTGAGCCAGAGATGGTGACAGTGGTTAGGTTGCTGATGCTGTCAGGGGAAATACTGGAGACCAGAGGAGTGACGGAGGAGGAGTACTTGAAGGAGCAGTTTGAATTACAGGAGCTTTGGATCTTGCCCATGTAGAAGATTACATCACCATCGTGTGGCTGAGAAGGAGAGGTGTCACAGGTAACACAAGTGTAACTGACTGACACGACGGAGCACGGCTCGCTGGCTACAGTCACTTGTCCTCCAGAGAAACCAGAGCCGTGGATGAGGAGCCGCGTGTGGCCGGTGGGGCTGCCGATAAGAGGCGAGACCGAGTCGACCGCAGGCAGAACCACAAAACGGCGGCCGAGCTCGTCTGGTACGGCGATGATGGCGCTGCCGAGGTTGTTGACTCTGACGGCTACGGGGAGAGCGACACCAATGGGAAGTTCGCTTTCGGGGCTGAGCTGGCAGTTGATCTCAGAGTAAGAGCTGTTGAACACCTGACAGGGCTGATCTCCCACTGTCACCTACAGGACACAGAGACACCAGTCTGTCAGTCACAACAAGCTCTGTACAGCTATTCACTTTTTTATACAGTGACTCAACTCAAGGCTGAGAAAAACACAGTTTAGCATCGGATACAGACAACACAATGATGAAGCATTTGGAGTAGAAATACATTATATTATATATTATAAGTATTTTTTCTACAATCTGGAAAAAAAAAAAAATTGTTATCTGCAGAGAACAGAAAAGTGTGTTTGTTTAGGTCAATTACAACCAGTGTTTTAACAACTGAATGTATATATTGTTGTAAAGGTCTTATGGTTTTCCTTATGTTTTGTTTAGATAATTAAAGTCATCAGACTAATTATCCTGCAAGTTTGTCAAATACAGACATATTGATCCAAATCAAGCCATTCATATTTTTAAAAGCTGAAGTTTTACTTTTTATTTAATGCACAGATAGCCTTACATTGCCAGACCTATCTCCACAGCGCTACGGAGGAAGGTCTGGCAACAGGAGTATACACTTTTTGATAGGAGAAAAAACATTCAGGGGTTGTTTGCATCTCTTTAAACCAATCACAATCAACTTGGGCTAAGCTCCGGATGCAGCCGCCGTGTCTCCACAAAATGGTCTCCGGAAGGAACTTGTTTAGGTTGAATATTTGTATTGTAAAGAAAATGCAACATACAATATTAAATGAAGTTAACTGTTAACACAATACAGTCACGTGAGCTATATAAATTATTTGGACACATCTGAATTTGCTCTTATCATTGTATCGCCGTGTGTATTTTGTCCATAGCAAATCCCCACCAATCGGTTCCAAAACGTCCCAGTTAGAGAGTAAATGCCATAAACGTATTCTTTGTAAATCTTTACAATAATTCCCAGAACGAACCAAGCAGGCCTGCCTTGTTGCACGATCGAAATTTTCTTAAAACTTTAATACTTATAATAATAATACTAATAGTACATTTTATTTGAATTGAGAAATCAATCCCAAAGTGCTACAAATACATTATAGTTTGTACCGAACATTACTACTGTATGTGGTCTGCAGCAGGATATCTCAGTGAAGGGTTAGTGGTGCAAAAATATACAAAACATATCAATTCATAACAGGCGCTCATATAACATATTTTAAGTTTTTATTAACAACTAAAGAAGAAAGTACCTCAAGAACAGCTACTGTAAAGTTATATTACTGGACAAAGGATTTTAACTACATTTTTTTAATTTAAGTCCATTTAGATATGAACCATAAAAACGCGGCTAACCTCATTAGCGCAGGCAGTGTCGCTGAAGCCAATGCCCTGAATGTGGATGATCTGGTGGTATGATCCCTGGTTGGGAGAGATGGAGTGGACTGTGGGGGTGGAGCAGGCCAAGACGCTGAAGGAAAGGCCGTCTGAGGTCTCGTTGGTCTGAGGGCACTGTGGGGAGGTGACACACTGTGGGGTTGCTGTGGAGACAGGATGTAAACCTGAAGGGAAGACAGGGAAATCAAATGATCAGTTGCAATTTGGAATTGTCTTTATTTTGACTTGGATCTCAATTTGACTCTACTTTAGTTACCTGTCTATTTAAAAATATCAATAGATAAACATAATTCACCTGAATTGATTAAATTCCTCTTAAACACGTCAAATAATATAAATAATAACACCTGTACTTGAGCTGCAGGCTCAGAGCATCCTATCCACATCTGTACATTTACCTGTCATGTGTCTGGCCTCCATGCCTCCCACTCTGACAGGGCTGATCTCCCACTGTCACCTACAGGACACAGAGACACCAGTCTGTCAGTCACAACAAGCTCTGTACAGCTATTCACTTTTTTATACAGTGACTCAACTCAAGGCTGAGAAAAACACAGTTTAGCATCGGATACAGACAACACAATGATGAAGCATTTGGAGTAGAAATACATTATATTATATATTATAAGTATTTTTTCTACAATCTGGAAAAAAAAAAAAATTGTTATCTGCAGAGAACAGAAAAGTGTGTTTGTTTAGGTCAATTACAACCAGTGTTTTAACAACTGAATGTATATATTGTTGTAAAGGTCTTATGGTTTTCCTTATGTTTTGTTTAGATAATTAAAGTCATCAGACTAATTATCCTGCAAGTTTGTCAAATCAAGCCATTCATATTTTTAAAAGCTGAAGTTTTACTTTTTATTTAATGCACAGATAGCCTTACATTGCCAGACCTATCTCCACAGCGCTACGGAGGAAGGTCTGGCAACAGGAGTATACACTTTTTGATAGGAGAAAAACATCCAGTTGTTTGCATCTCTTTAAACCAATCACAATCAACTTGGGCTAAGCTCCGGATGCAGCCGCCGTGTCTCCACAAAATGGTCTCCGGAAGGAACTTGTTTAGGTTGAATATTTGTATTGTAAAGAAAATGCAACATACAATATTAAATGAAGTTAACTGTTAACACAATACAGTCACGTGAGCTATATAAATTATTTGGACACATCTGAATTTGCTCTTATCATTGCATCGCCGTGTGTATTTTGACCTAGCAAACTCGCGCAATCGGTTCCAAAACGTCCCAGTCGGTAGAGTAAATGCCATAAACGTATTCTTTGTAAATCTTTACAATAATTCCCAGAACGAGTCCAAGCAGGCCTGCCTTGTTGCACAAATGATTCAGCCTTCTTTCTTAAAAACTTTTAATACTTATAATAATACATACTACAGTACATTTATTTGAATTGAGAAATCAATCCCAAAGTGCTACAAATACATTATAGTTTGTACCGAACATTACTACTGTATGTGGTCTGCGGCAGGAGTATCTCAGTAGAAGGGGTTAGTGGATTGCAAAATACACTGAAAACATATCAATTCATAACAGGCGCTCATATAGCATATTTTAAGTTTTTAGTAACAACTAAAGAAGAAAGATACCTCAAGAACAGCTACTGTAAAGTTATATTACTGGACAAGGACAATCTGGACATTTTTTTAATCTAAGTCCATTTTAGAGGAGTACGAACTATAAGCGCGTGCCAACCTCATTAGCTGCAGGCAGTGTCGCTGAAGCCAATGCCCTGAATGTGGGGTTTGATCTGCGTGCATGATCCCTGGTTGGGAGAGATGGAGCTGGAGGACTGTGCGTGGAGCAGGCCAAGGCGCCGAAGCGAAAGGCCGCCTGAGGTCTCGTTGGTCTGAGGGCACTGTGGGAGGTGACACACTGTGGAGGCTGCTGTGGAGACACGACGTGAACCTGAAGGGAAGACAGGGAAATCAGCTGATCAGTCGCAGCCTGGAATTGTCTATGTTTGGACTTGGATCTCAATTTGACTCTACTTTAGTTACCTGTCTATTTAAAAATGGAAGTTAAACAGTTTTTTGACACTTTGTTTTTGAAACAGTTTCTAGGTGCAGTCACATTTAATCCACAGATAACATCTTATTTGTTAAGATCTTAGTTTTCATTAACTTAATCCTCTTTCTGGTCTGTATTTTGGCCTACTCAGATTTAATCTGACACCTTCAAACAGGACTGTAAACCTACTGCGGTCGGATCCCTGATTGGTGACGACGTGGGTCTTCTGGTCCGACTGCATAACACACTGCAGTTCACTCTCTGAGGCGGCCATCACTTCACACTCAGCTCCTCCTGTCACATCACAAACAACGTAGATCATGGATGAGAACATATACAAAACCTAAAGCAGTTGCATTAGAGTACTTATTTTTTTTTATATTTGCATGTAGTTGCATCACTGTAGATTACCACCAGCTAGCAGCCCTACTAGTTGCTCCCTCAACCATTATTTTGATATCCAATTACAGTATAAATCATTGTATGTTAAACACTGACAAGTTTGAATGGTTGTTGGCAGAGATTGTTGCTGTGGTAATAAGTCTATTTGAAATTGCTGGGTCTCATATTGCTTACCAAAGGAGACTTTGTTGTCAGAGGTGTTGTTGCTGAAACCAGATCCAGAAACAGTCAGCCTGGTTCCTCCCATCAAGGAGCCAAGCAGTGGGGAGATGCTGTAGACTTCCAGGATGTATTCAATGTTGGCGTTTACACCGTTGCTATGAAACAAACAAGAAGAATAGAGTTCAATTAAGTCCCTAAATGAACAACGTTTTCTGGCTTCTGAGCAAAATTGTTTACGTTATATAATTGTTTTTAATAACTAGCTTTTGTGAAATAATTTTAAAATGTGTAGCATTAGTTGGAATACGAAAATATAAGTAGGATAAGGAGGATTTACCTGCCAAAGTGGTATTATTGGGCATTAACTATATATACATGATTAAAGTCATTCCCTTTTAATTAAACATTACAGTCATACTGTGTAATGTCCGGGGTGCCTTTGAAGACACGGGCCAAGAGTGACCCAACAATGATCATATCATGTTTCATTTAATGTGTTTTTAATTTCCACATATTAAAATAATTGACAATAACTATGTTTAATGTTGAGTTTTTAAACATATGTTGTATGTTATATTTTTATGTTTGTGTACGTTTAAAAATAAAAAATAAAAATCAGGGGATAAATTGTACAATATGATGAGTAAAGGTTTTGATAAATATTTTGAGTGCCTTTTTAACATGAGTTCCCAGCTGGTGATACGATCAGCACTCTTTCTGTAACTGTTGCCCGTGTGAAATTGTCTATCATGGTAGCTGTACCTTGTCTGAGGGTAGCCATTGTTTCCAACCTGCACATCCACCATGTAAATGCCAGGCGGCAGCACAGGGAGACGGCAGGTGATGCTCGTCGCCGCCCACTGCACAGTCACACACTCTTCCCCGCCAACTAACACAATGCTGTCATTGTCTTGGCCTCCCAGGTTCGAGCCCTGGATGGTGAGAACTTCATGTCCTACACAAAAGAAGAGTTTCTATCACTCAAATGCCAAGATAATTAGCACTTCTAGTCACCTGGTTAATTCCTCTTTATTATAAGCAACACTGATTGTCCTGCAGATTAACAGGTATTCTTGTTGTGTGGATGTTTTTGTGTTGTGTCCTATAAATACATGGAAAGACATGTCTTTCCAAGGTTTCTCAAGGTTCATTAAGCGTAAAGGGAAAAAACAGAGAAACATGCAAGTCAACATTACACGACACGAAGAACAGAACTAATGAAGTGATAACAAAAGGTTTCCTCCTTTATGCACCTGACAACAGTGGAGTCACACACAAACAGACACAAACAGTAAAGAATATCAAACATCATGCTATCCTTCTTTCCTTCAGACACATGTACAATTAGATTGATGTATCAGTCACTCCATTAGTTGTGCTTTGTTGTTTGAGAAAACATTAGAAGGGAGAGCCTTTATGTTGACCTGTTATATATCTGGTGTCATTAAAAGTGGGCAAAAATTGTTGCACACTTTGCCTCCCTATGCATTTCTCTTTTATTCAAATGACATTTCGGCCCTCAGGCCTTCTTCAAGATCAACAATCATAATCAACTAATTCACTAACAGAAAACTGTACAATCCCCATAGTTAACGGAGGGGTGTTTGTTTTGCAGGAGAGAAAAAAGATGGGAAATGTTCAGGCATTGAAATACAATGAATAAATATCTAATCTATTTTCATAAACAAAGAGAAAGCTGATTATATATTGTATCTGTTGCATTCACTGGACAGATTTCTATTGTCATTTTAGGACAAAACAAATCCTCCCCATTAAACCTACCCTCTGGGTTTACGCATCTCAGTAACACTTTATAATGATCCTACCTCACTGAAAGGTTATCAAACGCAAGAATACAGTTGACACCCAACTCACCAATCACAGTGGTGGTGCGCGGACTCAGGTCTGAGATCTGGGCTGTAAGATTAGTATCGTATGTGAAGGTGCTTCCGGCTGTCTGACTCATGTTTCCCACCATCACTGTGACAATCTGTGATCCTGCAGTCCCCTGAAATAAGCAAAATAAGCATTTATTTATTAAGAATTAAATACAATAATTGACTAATTCACACACACAACACAATCTTCCACTTGTAAATAGTTAAATGCATATTTAATAAAATCCTACCCATCAACACCAGAACATTTTCTTATGTACCATTTTGCAGTAATTGCCACTTACCACAGTGGTAAGTGGAGTATCACATTGCCACAAACATTTGTACATAGTTAAAGTACATGTTAAAGGAGCCGCAAAAGTTCATTTACTTAATATTAATATTAAAATGAGTGAGCTAAATAACTTAATCTACTTATGATGAATACGATTTTGCACACTGATGTTTTATCAATTTTACTGACATATAAAAGTGTATAGTAAGTGCCCTGTACTGCAGCTCTTTGAGATGTTAGATACTGCAGGAAAATAACATCCATAAAAGCAGTAGTTTGCAGTCTGAATACTTACTGCCTTCGTTCTGCATTTCAGCTCAGTGTCACTGGCATGAACCACGGTGCACTCATCACTGCCGACAGTAACTGTGCTGTTCTGGCTGAAGCCGAAACCTCTCACTGTCAGCAGCGTGCCTCCTAAGAAAAATATAAGACAAGATAATGGTTATATATTATTGTATTATAGAGAAAGGGATTCTGCTTTTGATTTTGTGATAAATAAATAATAGGATACTTTACTGCAGCCATTATACAGATGTGTTTGAGTAATGTCTTACCTGCCACGCTTCCAGAGAGCGGGGAGAAAGAGGAAACAATGAGCTGGTAGGTGAAGTGGAAGATGTTGCCTCCTGTGGAGCGTGAATCACCCAGAGAGGGAAAGCTGATGAACACGGGGTAAGAACCAGCACTGGCGCTGCCCAGTCTGCACACCTGAGTGGTAGCTGAAACACAGTTGACATAATCTGGTTAAACTCCTTCCACTAAATAATAAACAGCCGACACATCTACCAACAAGGTACAGTCTTCACTTAAAACTTCTTACATACCGGTGATCTGTTCAACAAGGCATTGAGTCTTTCCCACAATGATGGAGGCGTTTTCACTACCGAAGCCAGTTCCAGTGACAGTCAACAGAGTCCCCAGGCCATTAGACCCTGAAAAGTCAGCGATAGATACAACATTCACCATCATCACCATCTTTCATCATATACTGTATAATACTGTATGTACAGGAAGCCTGAAATTTGAATGTTTTTCTACAAAAGCTGACAATTAACTAAAACTTTTTATTGTCGATCAACTTTTTGTTTTGATTTAGAAGAACGAAAATTGGTCGTATATATTGCACATTAAAAATCAAGCAATAGCCAATAATGCTTCATGTTAAATAAACAATATTTCACCTTGCGATGGACTGATTCCAGTCACAATTGGAGTCTTGTCATCAGACCATTCAAACCCACAGTCACCATCGTCGCCGCCCACTGCACAGTCACACACTCTTCCCCGCCAACTAACACAATGCTGTCATTGTCTTGGCCTCCCAGGTTCGAGCCCTGGATGGTGAGAACTTCATGTCCTACACAAAAGAAGTTCAAAAACGAGGAATTTCTGTCACTCAAGTGCCAGGATAATTAGTACTTGACCTGTTTGTCTCTCATGTTCTCAGTTTAGTAAACCTTAAGGGCAAAAACAGAGAAAACCTGTAAGTCAACATTACTCAGAGTGAAGAAAAGAACTAATGAGGTGATAACAAAAGGTCTTAACTCCTTTAAGCACCTGGTGTCAGTGGAGTCACATGCAAACTCTGAATAGTAAAGAACATTCAACATTATGCTTTCCTTCTTTCCTTCAGACACATGTACAATTAGATTGATATATCATGTTCCTCAATATTAGAAGCATTTCAGGTTATCTATAATCACAAATTCACATGCTCATAACCTCAGTTACTTCATTAGTTGTGTTATGTTGTTAGGGCTGGGACGGTTACCGCATTACCGCGGGTCACGTGACGCCTACCGCGGGTCTGAGCTCGTCACTGTCATCGCCGCAAAAAAACATTGGCCTGCACATATGTGTGCACGTTGTGTCTAATGACATGGATTGTGTCTGATGACATTGTGTCTTACATGGATTCAAGGTTTTCTAAACAAAACTTATCATCAAAAGATGGAGCAAATCCGACCTTTCACGAGTTGGGGAGCGCAGTGTTCCATGACACATAATAACATTCCATTTGTGTTGACTATTATGCCTATATATATGCGAGAGTACCTGTGTAATGTCTTGTATCTGAGAAATGTCTTTGCCTTTCCTACTGTGTATTATGGTAGGAAAGGCATAGTATAGATATTTGGTTTCACTGAAAGTAGGAAAAAAGTGTTGCACACTCTGGCTCCATATGCATTTCTCTTTAATTCAGATGACATTTCAATCAACTAATTCACTAATAGATAAATGTACGATGCCCATAGATAACGAAGTGGTTTGTTATGTGGGGGGGGAAAAAAGATGGGAATTGTTATGAGGCATTGAAATACAATGAATACATATCTAACCCTTTTCTTTTCATAAACAAAGGGAAAACAGACGATATATTGTGTCTGTTGCATTCACTGACAGATTTCTATTGACATTTCAGGACAAAACAAATCCTTCCCATTAAACTTCCCCTCTGGGATTACGCATCTCAGTAACGCTTTATAATGACCCTACCTCACTGAAAGGTTATCACATGCATATATACAGTTGACACCCAACTCACCAATCACAGTGGTGGTGTGGGGACTGAGGTTTGAGATCTGGGCTGTAAGATTAGTATCGTATGTGAAGGAGCTTCCAGCTGTCCGACTCATGTTTCCCACCATCACTGTGATGATCTGGGATCCTGCAGTCCCCTGAAACAAGCAATATAAGCATTTATTTATTGAGAAATAAGTAAAATAAGTGACTAATTCAGAGATCTGGCTCAACATAAACACAACACAATCTTCTACTTTAAAAAAGTTCAGAATTAGAATCAGAAAAGGGTTTATTGCCACAATAAGTACACTTACGTGGAATTTGCCTTGGTGAAAGTTGCATACATAAACAAGCAAACAAACAAACACATTAAACATGACTATGAAGTAGACAATAAATACAGAAAAACAAATATATACATACAAAATAACTGTTAATAAGTAAAAAGAGGCTGAATGGGTTGAGTGCAGAATTTGCAAAGAATTTATAGTATGTGTGTGTCAGTTAAATTCATATTCAATAAAACCCTCCCAATCAACACCATTACATTTTCTTATGTACCATTTGTCAGTAATTGGCACTTGTGTTCAACAAAAATATGTACATACATTGCTTTTAAAAAGCCGCAAAATGTAATTTACTCAGTATTCATATTAAAATGAGTGAGCTACATAAGTTAATCTACTTATGATAAATAAAGATTTTGCACACTGATGTTTTATCAATTTTACTGACATATAAAAGTGTATAGTAAGTGCCCTGTACTGCAGCTCTTTGAGATTTAGATACTGCAGGAAAATAACATCCATAAAAGCAGTAGTTTGCAGTCTGAATACTTACTGCCGGCGTTCTGCATTTCAGCTCAGTGTCACTGGCATGAACCACGGTGCACTCATCACTGCCGACAGTAACTGTGCTGTTCTGGCTGAAGCCGAAACCTCTCACTGTCAGCAGCGTGCCTCCTAAGAAAAATATAAGACAAGATAATGGTTATATATTATTGTATTATAGAGAAAGGGATTCTGCTTTTGATTTTGTGATAAATAAATAATAGGATACTTTACTGCAGCCATTATACAGATGTGTTTGAGTAATGTCTTACCTGCCACGCTTCCAGAGAGCGGGGAGAAAGAGGAAACAATGAGCTGGTAGGTGAAGTGGAAGATGTTGCCTCCTGTGGAGCGTGAATCACCCAGAGAGGGAAAGCTGATGAACACGGGGTAAGAACCAGCACTGGCGCTGCCCAGTCTGCACACCTGAGTGGTAGCTGAAACACAGTTGACATAATCTGGTTAAACTCCTTCCACTAAATAATAAACAGCCGACACATCTACCAACAAGGTACAGTCTTCACTTAAAACTTCTTACATACCGGTGATCTGTTCAACAAGGCATTGAGTCTTTCCCACAATGATGGAGGCGTTTTCACTACCGAAGCCAGTTCCAGTGACAGTCAACAGAGTCCCCAGGCCATTAGACCCTGAAAAAGTGAAAAAATAGTGATATTTAACTATAGATACTACACTGTATGTAATGATGTATGTGATGCTATGTGATACTGTAAAATACTGTATGAAGCCTGAAATTTTTATGTTTTTTTTCTACAAAAGCTGACAATTCATTAAATCTTTTAATCGTCCCTCAACATTTTGTTTTGATTTAGAAGAACGGAAATTGGTCGTTTATATTGGCCATAAAACTCAACCAATAGCCATTAAGGCTTTATGTTAAGTAAACAAATAATATTAAACCTTGAGATGGGCTGATTCCAGTCACAATTGGAGTCTTGTCTTCAGACCATTCAAACCCACAGTCACCAGAACACTTTGAGGGAATGCCGTTGATGTAAACCTCCACCTGCAAACAGCATGAGCAAACAGCAAAACTCCTCATTAAAAATGTTGAGTTTAGGAAAATGTTTTACAACATGAAAATGACACAATGTGTAGGAACAACCACTAACTGTAAAATTATTGCTACTAAAGTCATAACAATAGGATAATAGAGGGCGGTAGCTGTCAGTCATTTGAATACAGTCCTGCCTGGAGGCACGAAATAAACAAATACATCTACATTATGCAAAACTACAGACAAAAATAAGACTTATGCTCTACAAGATTTATAATAAGCAAACACACCAACTAATCACCAGTGGCCTAAACATTTTGGCAGACATTTGACAGACAGATAATGCTAAAACCCAAAACCAAATGTGCTTTTTGAATCATGGTTGTACCTGTGGTTTGGTTTCCCAGACACGAAAGAAATCTCCTGTCATGCTGCGCCTCAACAATCCTCCCTTTTTCTTCTCATTTGTTGAAACAACTGCATTCTTCCCAACAACCGATAAGCCGTCAACCTGTAATGGGAATACATCACAATCAGGACTCAAGCTGTGGTTTTCTTTATGCCTGTAGGTTCAACAAGACATTCAGTACAAGTGAATACTGCTGATAAATCTACTAGCAACACCATAGTTACTGTATTACTACTACAACTGATACTATTAGTGCTGCTTCTGTAGCTACAGTATACTGCTGTTACTCATGCTACTAGTTTTATTATTTACCTATACAAATATCAACAGAAGTGAAACAGATGTGACAACAGAGATCAAGAAGCTATAGCAGAGTCATTTAAAATATATATATGTAGCTATAAATTAAATAAGGTAAAATTAGAGACACAAAAAGTAAACAGTGCTATGCAGCACCAATCAGCTGCCAATAACAGACATTGTCAAGATCATAACATTTTGAAATGATATCAAGCTTTTCAAGGAAACATTAGCCATATCTGGCTCATATTAGAATGGATTTAAGACTAAAGTTTGGTAGATAGAAAGACTCAAGAACATATATTAAACACACATATGGGATGAATATTTATGGCATATTGTTACTAAGACTGCTGCTTCAGCTACTACTGCACATACAATAATGAAAATACTTTTTTAGTATCAAAGTGTTTTGGGCAATGCACCAATGTTAACAAAAACACATCAACAAAATAATGATGAAATAAGAGTCTGACCTGGATCAGAGGCTGGTTTCCAGGTTTGGTGAGCCACTTAACCGTCCACTTGGGGTGTCTGCAGCTTCCCCTGCCATGTAACGCTGACCTGACCCATCCCTGCGATTCCCTCCAGAGCGTACTTCAGATCCTTCTCACTGATGTCCACTGGCAGACCTGAGAACAAACACTGGTTGTGTGAAGACACATCCCTGCAAAGGCAACTGTCACATAAGCAGTACTGCATGTATGTAGAAATATAGTGCTGCATGCAGACATGTGGAGTGATATATGTCGGGCTTAAGTCTTAATTACATCTACTACAACTGTCTTTTTGCAACATATCTGAACTATGTACGGACTGCAAAACTACGAGATGTCAGTATGGTTTTTGACCAGTATCACAAAGAAGAACTACAATAAATAAGGGGATATTATTCCATTGGGAGCAGTAGCTCATGAGCAGAAAATTATGCAACATTCAAAGCAACTTGTTTACATTTAGGTGGGAAAGAAAGACACAGTGGTAAAGGAATCACTGAAGCTAAAACTTCATGGATGTATTTTATGCTGTAGGCATGATGTGGTTACTTGAAATGTCAAGAGACGTGAGAGATACCTCTCCTTTAATCAGTTCTGAGTTAATAAACACTGTGTTTCATTTCTCAGATATAGCTTTATAGAGCCAACGTTTCCTGAGTCATTGCTCTGGCTCTCTCTTTCTTTGTTTTGTGTACGTTTCCACAGTACAGTAGCTGACAGGAGGAGAGATTGTGTGTGAATCAAGGAACCTTGGGAACTGGCCAAAACATCTCCTGCATACTATTCATTTTCTGTTAACATTGGTTTCTCATTACTGCATACAGGTAGCTTAAAAGTCAGTGGTCCAACTTGGGTCACAACCTTTCAGGTGATCCTATCTGTGGAACAACGTGCATTCAGACAGGACAGTGAGAGTTGTTACAATGCAAATACTACACATTCCCATCTGATCTACCTTCAGCTCGGCCTCCATAAATCCTCACATCAAAGGTGCCGTTCAGAGGAGGGGTGGCCCTGTGAGGGCGAGTGATGCTGACGGTGGCTGCTCCTTCTCTGTACTCAGCCATGTCCTCGCTGCTGTTGGACATCTATAAAAATATACAAGTGGGAAAAAACAGGATTAAAAAGATAATTGTTCTAATCCTCAAGCATCTTGTCACAATCCTAATTAGGATGTGCTGCTTTTAACATTACCGTACTATAAGACTGAAACAAGCATTTTTTCCAAAATGATATCCTTGGTGTAATTGGACAGACATCTTTCTCTGTGATTAATATTTGGAACTTCTAACTCAAGATGGATCATGAATAAGATCAGGTTGAAACTTCTTTTAAAGAGGGATCAGCCATGCAGTCTTGAATGATCTGGTGTCACCGGTAGTACTTGTTTGTTTTTTAAGCAGTTTTATGTGTATTTTCTTGGTGAGTTTTTTTGTATGTGTATACAGCAAAGGTCCCTGCTATAACCCTGTTTTTGGATACATTTTTGAATTTACATTTTTGATGGACAGTGGCATCTACATAAAAAGCCAAACTGTAGAGGCAAAAGGTTTTTAAAATCATAACAGATACTGCAGAATGAGGTAATGATGGATTCATGTCAGATTAACTGTTGATTTAGTTGAACAGACACTATACCGTGCAGTCACACTTTTCGTGTCAATCCTTATACAGCAGTCGGTCAGTGCTTCCGCTGCAATCTGTTAGGCAAATGATGACTGTACAGCATGATGAGGAATGAGACACATAAATGATCATTGTGGCGCCTCTCTGTAGGTTATATCACATGGCTGTGGGCTACAATACATTTCCTCTGTTTTTATGAGTCCCACTGTTGGAGCTGTTCCCTTAAACACTACTACGTACTACTACTACGTACTACATTACTACGTAAAATTGCATTCTAGCAGAAAGACTCAACTTGATTTCTGGAACACAACCTTTCCTTTGTGTGGATTTTATTTCCCAAAAAACACAAGCCTGGCAGATTTAGAGAGTCCACATTGTTGCTCCAAAAGACTGACTGTACTGAAGTAAATGGGAAAGCCCCATCTTATCTCATTTACATAACTCAACACTCGTTAGGATCTGTTAGAATATATTTTGAGAAAGTGTTAAGAAGAGGTTTCAGAGTTCATGAAGCTGACCTTGTTGCCTCCACTTCTCTGGGTTATGAGAGGCCATCTAGTTTTAAAGTGATAAGAGTGTGAGATATTGCCTGAAAAAAAGGACTTCTCTGATCGGGGGGAAAACGGAGGCAACAATGGAGCAATGTTTTGCAAGCGCGGGATTTGTGACATAAAGTATGGAAATGACCTGGCTCTCATGAAACTCCTTAAAGTTTGCAGGAGATTAAAACACACAGGTGTTCAAATCCAACAATAGCGACTTGTCTCTTTTGTGCTGAGAATGGGAGAAGTCAAGGTCATGTTTTCATACAGTGTGTTACAAATCGTTAGGAGCCGGCTGGAGCCAGAAGATCTGGACTGTATCCAATTGATGACAGCACAACCAGAGGATGGGATGGAAGTGAATAAATAAGACAGTTTTTTAACTTAGAGGGACCAGATACTGGGGGAATCTTTGACTGATTGATAGGTGAAAGATAGATCTGTATAGTATCTGATCCGTATGCATACGCTCTTGTATTCTGCAATATCATTCTTCACTAAAGTTTGTTATTAACTTTAACTGAACGAATCCTGAGTCTTATTCCGAATCCTGAGTTTTATTTCTCTGATCTTCCAGTAAACGAACACTTGTCAGGGTGTAGTGACCATAGAATTGGAGTCAGATTAAGTCTGGTCTTTTAGGGCCAGACCGGTCATCGGTCACATTTTACATTAAAATCCTGCAGATCTTAACAGCTAAAAAACAAAACTTTAATACTTGTGCTAGTGACAATTTTAAAAAATATTGTCCCATTAGGAAACTATTAATGCTCAAGGGGGTGTTTGTGTTTTGGGGAGTGTCTGATTAACTGTGTCTGGTGGTTGCTCCTTTCATACTTCACTTCAACTTCACCCAAAGCTCCACACCTTTGCCCAATTTGGGGTTTCCTGGCTCTAAAAATGAAAATGAACCTAAACTATAAAGACAGTAAATCTGTGTTCTCCTGCAGTCTACACTGCTGCCCAAAAGAAGGATATATATCAATATGACATTGTTCATGTACATAAATTCAATTAATCAGTTACCTCCAAGAAGCCAACTCCTATTAGTGGGAAATCAAAGGCACATTCAAGTGGTGTGGCTTTGATCGTGTAGCTGATCTGTGAAGCAGTTGATGTGGCTTTGCTAACAGCGATCACCTCGAAGGAACGACCAGAGCTTTCAAAGGGTGGAGGCCTTCTCTTCTGGGGAACAGCTGTAATAAAACAATGCAGAGGAATAAAATAAGCTGCTGACCATCTAAGTCTCAGTATTAGTGAGCAGCATCTGCACAGTCCTAGTGTTACATAAAATTGAATACAATGCTCTACAATGTTGAATCGTTCAAAGAAATATGCGGAAAAATATTAGAATATAGTCTGATTGCACTTCTGAACAACAGTTGGGTTTGACATTAAATAATGGCAACCCAAAATCAAAACTACTATCAAGCTCTTTACCATTTTCATCATCTGTGGTGGGTGTCTTTCCGATGTAAACGGCATCCACATAGAAATCTGCACCAGAGACGTCTTTGTAGAGGTAAAACTCCTGCAGACTGTAACTGCTTCCTATGTATTCTGTCTGCAGGGAACTCTGCAGATCCATGCATTTGTAACTCCATCTGTCAATAAATAATCACCTTTATAAGCAGCAAAATCTTTGCTGAAAAGTTTGCATATATCTGACAAATTAAAAGGACTTTGAGGAATTTACTGACCCTTGGTCCTTGGTGAAGAGAGTGTTGATGTTTGCCGTCTCTGTCTGGGTTTTGCCTTGGCTGTCGAGATAAGTGAACTTCATTCCAACTTCATCCTTCAACATTCCCTTGTATGCAAAGCAAAGCTGCAGGGAAAGGAATGGAAAACAATGAAGAGCAAGTGACAGCTGAGTTCTCTTTTAGAGGCAGTATGAGCAACAATTGAATTACCAGCATGTTTTAGTACATTTATCAACTACTTTCTTGATTGCATCCATTACAGTATAATTTCTAACCAGCTCTACAATATGAACAATAGAAAAAGCAGTTGTGTGTTTTACCGTGGGAAACTTGTCCAAAGAAACTGGTCCGTAGCTTACACCAGACTCTTTGGTGTAACTGTCCTTGAAAAGAACTTCTGCGTTCTTCAGCGACCACAGGCCACAGAAAGCGTTTTTCACTGGAGTCCCTTCCTCAGCACTATTGAACTGGTGAGTGCAAGAAATCAGAAAACTGTGAGAATTCAAAATCCGATACTCTTCAAGGATTTATGGTCTATGAGCTAATTCAAAGATGTAAAATTAGTGAAAAGGTATCCATTAAGTAAGTCAGTTTTGAAAAGCATGGACACAGGAAATGCTTTTCATATGTTAGTATTTCAATGTATGAACTCAACATACACATGCATGTCTCCATATTTGTTTGTTGTCTCGCTAACTTTTACGATTACAGACAGTCAGGACAAAATATGTCCGTTTTTTTGTTCTTACTGACCTGAGAGTTGTCATTTTCAAAGTCTTTGAAGTATTTCACATTAGTCCCTTCAGTGGTCAGGATCTCATCAGGACACTTAGGTTTCATCATGTCCACCAGAGCCGACTGCACCTGTTCACAATCACACAAGCTGGATTTTAGTATTGCGTAGTATTTAAGTATCAGGTTATTACACAGTAAAGGCTGTGACATCTGCAATAACTTCAGTCCAAAATAAGAAATGAAATAAGATATTATTAAGTCATTATTTCAAGATTTGTCCCATTTACACTGAATCACAGAATTAGGCTTGTAGATGCTGAATCTGCGCACCAAGAGAAACACAACAGACCTCAGACTCAGTTGCATTGAAGGCGATGGGCTTTGTAGGGATTCCCCCCCAGAGCAGAGTGAAGGTCTTCATGCTGCTTCGCCCCTTTGTAACCTCAGCAACAGTGATGTTAGTGTCGGAGCCAAAAACCTTGCAGTGAAGAGGTTTGAAATCCCCTACAGTCAAAGAAAAATTCAGATGATCAATTTATTTATTTATTGCACTTTGGCTGCTAAAACTACAAATACAATGAGGTACGCAGATACCATATAGTATAATGGTCGGTTACATAAATGCATGTGAATGAAGTGTAACAACCACTAGCTACTTGTCTGTCTCTTCATACCTCTGTCAGAATCGAATGTGACGGTGTATTGAGATTCTTGGCTATCGACCTGTTTGGTGACCTGGACTTTATCGGGTTTGATGGACCAAAGGCTGTTTAAGGATGCTTCCACTATAGCTGCTGAGGCGCTGACAGGAATTGGTCCTAAAAAAAAGGAAAAAGACAAAGCTTATAAACAAACATAATGACTGGTATATGCTGTCCTGTGGTTTCATTAGATTAAAGCAACAAGTTTAGGGTTTCTTTGGTGGCTATAATGCTAAACATATGCAGTTGTGATATTTTAAGGTAATCAATGTGTAAGATACATATGCAAGATTTAAATGAATCTATTGTAAAACAAATTACCTGTCATTGCATTTTCGTAGCCGAGGCTGAAGAAGGTGCTCCCACAAAGATAGCTGTCACAGCTGCTGCTGATGGTAACCTTCTGGACCTCTTTAACTGCAGTGACATTTCTGGGCCAGGAGCCAAAGGTTACCACCTGGGTAACAGTGATAATACGCAAAGGTGAGGTACAGAGGTGGAAAAGAGGTGGACACTGAACTCCCATGCAGAAAAATAATTCCTTCAGAAGAGGAAGACAATTGACAGTTTTGTTGTACCCACCTTCCCTCTACCTGCTACATTTACTTTTATCTCATTTTGTGATTTCCTACATTCTCCAAAATGACTTTTAACAAACAACCATGAGGAGAACAATAGTTCAGGCAATAATGCTAGCATTGTAACAGCCAGAAAACACAAACGTTTCCTGTCAGGGAGCTGCATCCTTTGCTTAAAATGCAATAACGTCTGGTTGTATTGCTGTGACTACAGACATTTCTATCTCTGCCTCCGAAAAATAGAACTGGAAAGCTCGAAACAACCCGAAAGAAGGATGGAAAAAGGCCTAACTTATTAGAGCACTGACAGAAACCAGTTAAAGCTAAATTGTCATTAGTTGCTTTTAACAGAAATGTTTAAAGGTGGATTTTAAAGGGCATACAAATTCATTTCAGTGTACTGTATTAGGCCTACTTAGTAATAATGACAATTGGAAACTAGAGAGGTGTAAAAATATAAAATCTGTTTTGTTTAGTTCAACATTTTGTGAAATAAGAATATTGATATCACTTTAATATCATGTTTAATATAAGGCTGGAGCTAGGAGACAGTGTTAGCATAAAGCCTGGAAACAAGAAGAAACAGCTAGCTTGCTCTGTTAAAATGCTACACGTACAGTACCACCAGCTCACTTATTAACATGTTATGTGTTGCACTATTTCCTGACCAGGAGCAGTGACTTTCTTGGATAGAGCCAGCTAGCTTTCCCCCTTTCCAGTCTTTAAGCTAAGCTAAGCTAACAGTCTTCTGGCTGTAGCTTCATATTGAGCGAACAGATACAGAGAGAGTGGTGTTGATCTTCTCATCTAACTCAACAAGAAAATTCTTTTAAGGGGAGGTGAGCAGATAATCTGGGATGCGCTGTGTTTCACAAAATAAAACTAAAGGTTTGCAACTACATACCTGTTCCTCATCGAACACGTCATATTTAATCTCAATATCCTGAACCTCATTGACAGCATCGTCTGTCTGGTCTTCTGTAAAGGAACTGTCCTCTTGGTAAATTGCGAGGTTGACACTAGCTGCACCGGCATATTCCTGATGAAGTATTTCAATGTAGTAGCTACAGGAAAAATAGTTTTTAAATTATTTTCAAGAGAAACTAAGTTTACAGCTAAGATGAATATGGTGTGTTTTCTATTTATGATTAGTCTTTCACGGGCCATTACAGTCATGTAGGCCTACTTACGGTTTTCCTTCCTCCAGAGCCAATACCTTAGACTTTTGTGATTCCCTTTGCATGAAATCTGTGACAAAACTTGTCTGGTATGCAACTTTAACCTGAAGTGGAGGTTGTGGGAAAAAAAAAACAAGCAGGGAAAATAAAGGGATTTTCTCACAAAACAATAAATCTAAATTACCTAAGTATCTTTGACTAGTTTCAAATGGATAGCATGCTTTCTTTTCAATAACTCAGATGATAACAGGTGTGATTCATGTTGAACTAAACCCTGTTCATACCTTGTCTTCTGGGCGACTGGAGTTGCTGAGGTAGAGCTCACATCGGTCATCACAGTTGAGGTATATTGTGTAGTTGGCGCTGGCTGGAGGTACAAGGAAGCCACTGGATCGTGAGCTGAAATGATCAATTTCCAAAGCTAAGACGTGGGGCATGGAGCCGATCCACTGTGTCCAGTATCCAGTTGTGTTCTCGTTGTAGCTCCAAATGTCCGTCACGTATTGTGGTCTTGTCTCATTCCACACCTCCATCTTTCAAGCCTCTTCCACCTGGATTTACAAGATGTGCATGTGAAAAAATGGAAAAGATTAGTCGATTAATCCCACCAACAGAAAATTAAACAGCAACTGTTTGATAATCTATTTTCAGAGATTAGTCATTTTTGAAGTAAAGACGCTAAACATTCATGGATTTCAGCTGCTGAAATGTGAGAATTTGCTGCTTTTCTTTGAATATATGATAGTAAACTGAATATCTTTGGGTTTTGAACTGTTGGTTGGACAAAATGCAACTTTTAAAAGACAGGGTTCTCTGATAAATTATAATGGCCATTTTGTCACTATTTTCTGACATTTTATACAAGAAGCTATTCATGAATCAATCGAGAATATAATCAGCAGAGTAATCACATGCAAAACGAATTGTTAGTTGCATCTTTAATCATAAATTCCTGATATTCACCTGATGGGTGACAAACTGTGTAACTCTTAGACAGTATAAATAACCACACAAGGAATTAATGTTACATATATCCATATAATCAAAGTACCTTTTGCTTCTTTTGCAATTAAACATTGTTTGCAGACTCCAAGATTAACATAAGCTTGTACCTCTTTTGCATGCTGCATACTTCAAATAAATACGTTTGAATCCTACAGGGCACTCAGGAGAGAGAGCTTTTCCGAAACGTTCTCTTCTTACTCTACTCGCATTTATGCTCTTACTTTTTGATCTCAAACAGCTAAGATGGCTTTTAAAGTTGATCTTGTTTTTGTTGCACATGAATCGTGATGCAAACAGTTGTAAAAACTAGTGCCCGTATCTGCTGTTGCCATCAGCTCTATGAGAGTTTTTTTGTATGATGTATGATCAAAAATATGTGCCTTTATCACAGTCAGATAACATCTTGTTACAGTACACAGCACTTCAAAGTGTGGTGACTGTGACAAGCGACAAGTGATGGCATGAGATCGTCATCTTCAAGACAACTGTTGACAAGCCGGACAGATGCTTTAAATTATTCCGGTGATCGAGATGTGAACCGGTGTTAATGCTTTGTTCAGATAATGACACAGCACAGAAATAAAGACAAGGGTTGGTCTCATCACATTAAAAGACAAAAGGACAGAAAAAGAAGAAGAGGTGTGTCCTCACCTGGGTAGACTGTCGCTTTGTTGTTCATCTCGTGTTTGGTGGTTCTGCAAGTAATTCTGTCATCGGACACACTCTTGATTTCACAAGACAGGCCTGAAGAAAAATCAGTGATTGAAAGCAACATACAAAAACACAATAGCACAGGCTTCACTGAAGGGAATAGTTAACCGCAAAGTAAAAATGTACTAATTGTCAGCTGAAACACGGCTGAAACTTTGTATGTGTGGAAAAAAACAGAAATTAGATTTTAGGGTGATGCATTTCTTTACAATGAACTGAAGATAAAAGCATGTTAATGTACCTTGGTTGCATTGTTCCATTACCACCAGTTATTGCAATTTCATCACTTTATTTCTGATATTTTGTTTTATGATACACTTTATAGTTACAAGTTACAGTTAGTATAGTTATAGTTATGTTTGTCAGTGCTTAATTTTGCGAATGGTGCATCAGTGGTTTCCAAACTGAGGGTCAGAAGATGATTGACAGGACAGGAACCAGAATAGAAAATAATTTTGCAACACAAAATAATTTTCCCCTATTTTCTAGTGAATTATTTTAAAATGTTTACCTTTCCGGGCCTCGAAAAATAAAGAAATAAATCTTTCTTTGGTCACAACCAGTCGACATACAGTACGCAACCAGTAACAACAGTTTACAAGTAGATATTGCTTTACTTTAAAAGGGTCAAAAAGATTCGGAACCACTGGTAGATGCTCATAATGCATATTGTGTATACTTTGCATGTTTTTTCCTCCTTTGGCTGCTGTTACACTTCTTCTATCATACTTCATTGATGTTGAGAAAAATATATATAAAAATATACAAATATTCAGGAACAGTCTTGAGGTGCACCCAATTAAATGGCTTGTTGATTCTCCTGTGAGAGGATTAGTGTCCAAGATTTATGCTAAACTGATGCAAGTATCCGTAGGAGAACTCCCAATAGTAAAGACATGGGAGTGAGAGCTGAGCCCTGAGGGGAACGCAATTAATTGAGAGACAGTTTGGGACAACATTTCCCACTGTTCCAAGAACCCAAATCACCAGCAGATCCACTTCAACATATGCCATAAGACATATTGGACACCTCAGAAGAGATACGTCTCTAAAGTCATTCCTACTCCCTATTGCACATTCTGTCTACCTGAACAAACTGGAACTTTCCTACACATGGTCTGGGAGTGTGAACAGGTGCATGAGTTCTGGAATAAAACAACATCAATAATATCTGATGTGATAGGATGTCGAATTCCTACTGACCCGATTGTTTTGTTTCTTAATGACGACTCTAAATTACACCTGCTTGGGAGACAGAAGAAAATTTGGCTAGCCGATTCAACCGCAACCAAGAAAATGATAGCTCAACGCTGGCTTCCCCCCCCCACCCCCACACTCACTTTGTATAAAACAGTGGTTGGAGTACTTCCTAGACATAGTTATGCTTGAACTCTCTACAGCAAGGATTAACAAAGCCAAGTCAACGACTATAGACTTATGGAAAAACGCAGCAGCACAAGTATCAGTCCTAATGACCTCAACACCACAAGAATTAGAGGAGAGCGACTAGGCAAGGTGTGATTTTTGTTTTCTTGTATATTGGTTTGTTTTGGTTTCCTTCCTCCTGTTTTCCTCGAGACCGCAGAGGGTGGGGGGTGGGAGAGGGTTTTGGTTCTTGTTTGATTGTATTTGTTTGTTCTGTATGTTGTATGTTCAAAAATATAAAAAGAATAAAAAAATTGATCCTAAAAATATTTTTAAAAAAAGAAGAAAAACAAATATTTAGGAAGAAAATAGATTAGGTGAGCTCTACGATCTGGTAGAAGTAGAAAGGGAATCTCATTTCTTCTGTGTTGTGCATGCTATGAAATTTGGATGAAATCCCTAAAGTGTTTTACTTGGATGTTTTTTTAAGTTGTCTGACTTTAAAGCATGGAAGCAAAGGCACGATGGACGAAGGCCGGTTACACACTGCCTGCTTGGCGTAAGCGTGGCGTTTCTGTTGCGTGTCAGCTGCGTGGCTGCTGCGTGGATTCTTCTGTCTTTACACACCAGAAACGTGTCTGACGCGGTGCTGCTGCTGCTAGCCTTGTCTGGACACATGTATGTTTCCCATTGATAAAATTAAATACCATGTTAAACATAAATATATACTGATTTGATTACAGCAAAGACAATGTATTGACGGCAAAATAGGCTACAGAATATTTCGTTCTGTATTGACAGGTGCAATATTAGAAAATCGATTTTTTTTATTTTTATTTTTATTACATTTATATCTGCATTTATATCAAAACCTAACCTAACCTCAAACATCAACATGTCATTTATTAATATGTATTCGTGTCTAAACGACATATAAACATCTTTTCCTATTCTATTTTGCCTGGAAACGCTTCCAACACGCTTGAGTGTCGCGTGAAAAATAGGCGTCGGTTCTATTTCTAGCAGGCACGCGTTTTCGGCGCTGCTGGAGCCGCGCCTGAGACGCACGTGTCACGCAGGCAGTGTGTAAGCTCTAACCTGTTAACATGGGAGCCGAAATATAAACGGACAGGCAGCTGACACGCTCGCGCGACGCATCCAGTATGTAACCGGCCTAAGACAAGTTATCCCAAAGAGCTGCAGCATGCCCTTTTCAATGTTGTTCTGCGTTAACATAAATGATCTGATTAGTACTTTGATTATCTAGTCAGTGTTGTGGACATCACGGTCTGAAAAATCTGATGAGGTAAATTATTTAAATAGGTATATGGTCATTTGATAATGTATGCTCTGCATTCTGCGTTTGGTTCATATTAATTTCTGATTCATTTCTAAGCCCTTGAAATTCATCAAAGTTCATCATGTTTGCAATGTGAAAATGTGGAAGAATAGTGATTTCATTTAGATGATTATTGTGTCAAAGAGCAGGGATTCAAGAAGAAAAGTGATTAACTGTGCTGTCAAACACATACTGTATCCCAACATGTTGAATGACTCATGACGTCTTTTGAAAGACAGCTCGTCTGTCATAGTCTGTTGTGTCTCTAAGCTTTCGGGACATTCTTTCCTCTGCCATGCGACAACTCTATGGTTTTCTTTTTCGTTTGTTGTGTCTCAAAATATGTGCATGGTCTGTTTGTCTTAAAAAGGATTATCACCATCGCACGACTTGAGGCCCCAACAATGTGTCGGGTTTTGTTTTGATGGAGATGCACCACATTCAACTGTTCATGCCGAACATTTTGTACTGTGTGGAAAACAATATTTGAAAAGTTGTCATGGTATTATAAACTGGCTACAGCTGGTGAGTTTCCAGCCTGATTACCTCCAACGAGAACACGTGCTGGGCGATCGGTTTGGTCGAAGAAGCGGCCGTAGATGGTCAACAGGGTTCCACCTAGGACACTGCCCATGGATGGGGAGACTCCTGTCACTTCTGAACAAGAGACATAACAAACATTTCACTGTAATAGGAATAAATACTACAAAGAAAGTAATTTATTGTGAATAAATTGCTTTCTGTCTAACATACCTGCAAAGGTCTGAAACATGGAGAGCTTGCCCAAAGCTGAAACCCTGTACAGGTTCTTTTCTGACAAACTCCTGAATAATTTTAAAGAAATGTAATTGATTATTGTTACAGTTGTTCACATAATATTACATTGTTGTTGAGTGAAACAATTTATCACCAGAGAAGTCAAACTCTTCAGGAGCCTAATATCTATGAATTCTTCAGTTTATCTAGCTGCACTTTGAAAGGTTAAATAAACCCTGTGGTTAGAAATCTTTCTAATACCAAAGGTGCATGTATGTAAAGAAATGCAGAAATTGGAGTTAGCATGAAGTCAAATGTTTTAATAATGCTTCACCTTCCATAGTCGCTATCAAGAATGTAACTCAAGTTGTGATGCCCTGTTGGAAAATAAAATACAATTATTAAAGGACAGTTTGTAAAGTTTTAAAATGACCTTATTTTAAAGAGCAGCTGTAATTGTGAACAAACCCAGCTTACCAACATACGTCCCCGTCATTTTACAGCTCATGTATCCCCACTGAGAAGTTTCAGAGTCCAGTCGTAGGCCATAACTTTGGAAAATATTTGAAAAACTTTTAATACTGTAATTCAATTTTTTCCTAGTATTATATCATTTTATTTTCACACAACATATTTATCTGCAGCTGAAGTTGCTGTGAGACATATCTTAACTTAAATATGTTTATTAAATTGCATTTTGCCGTGTTTTTACTGTGATTTCATTTCTAAATGCAATCTACATCTAGACAAACCACTTACAGTTCATCTGACTGTGGTTTAAGCAGCTCGCATGGCATCCCTCCCATGTAGGCTCTGCAATAAACAAGATCATATTCATTCATTTATTAGTTTACATTTAACAATATACATTTACATGAAATTGGTAGTTAACAAGCAAGCAAATATACAGTACTTCTTCTGTAACTCTTAGTCTTACATTTTCATAAAGCAAGTGACTAAATCTCAGTGGGTTGAGATCATTTCAACTGTTTTCAATGCAAAAAAATATCTTTAAAGAATTTCAGACTAGTTTCTTTAGCCTTTATCAGTGGATCAGTCTGTCTTCTTTTATAGGATATTGACAGGATATCATCATACAGCTGTTAGAAATGTCCCTCATCTAAACAAAATATTATGCTTGGGTGGGACAAAATGCTTTACAGTAATGTGAACATTTTAAAGTATCTGTTTTTATTTTATTTCAATACCTCAGAAATCTGACGTTGAGGCCATTGGAGCTTGTGTCAGTGTTGCTTCCATACACATCAGAGAAGATACGTCCTCGCAGTGTCACCAAGGTGCCTGCAGTGATTTTGAAGGGGGTCAAAAAGTAAAAAATTAAAGTATGAAGTTCAAACTGGACTCTGTAAATTAAGTGCATGCTATAGAAATAAAGAACTGTACCTGGGGGACCACTGACTGGACTCAGAGAGTAGATAGTAGGCGTTCGATACCAGACAGGCTGAAAAAAAGTTATATTGAAAATGGAAAAAGACTGTTAGAAACCCATCCAAACTTGACTGCTGTATCAAATAACTTGTAAATGAAGGCATCTTTGTGTTGCATTAGCTGCAAACTTACATAGAAGCTGCACTGGTATGATTTGTACCACCCTCTGCACAAATTGCTGTCAGGAATGGGAACACCGTCCACACTGACACGGACAATATACTGACCCGTTGGCATGGCTCTGTGATGGACAAATTAATCATTTTAGATAGATATACACATGAAGTGATTTAAAAAGAAATTGTATATTTAATTAAGAGTCCACTTGGCCCGCAGGCCACCTGGTGTAACACATGATCTGGTTGCCGTGTGTTGAGTCTCTCTCCACATCACAGGGGACTGACAGGGTATCTGACACCAGGGTCACACGGTTGCCAAATGTGTCATCTTTTGGATTTAGCTGGAACTGTTTCTCCTGGGCAAAACCTGGGAAAAGATACGCATACAAAGGTAACATTTAGCATCATGAAAACAGGTGAAAATGTGGCTAAAGTCCCACATGTCTTAGATCAGGAGTTGACTTTTGTCACAATTTAAAAACAAATGATCCACAACTATATCTACCATGACTACTTCAAGCCTAATTTCTTCAGTTGCATCTCCTCAGATAAACAGTGTCATTATATGGTAACTGTTTGATTAGTCTTTAATCATTTTTAACTAATATTAATGTATCATAGCTGAATTCAAATAAATTATGTTCACAGTAATTCTTAAAGATAGGACATTTGGGCTATAATAAGATTTAAGCATCATTGTTTTGGATTAAACGTTACCCGTTAACAAATCTGTAACGATAACCTTTATCTGAGAATTCAATCTCTTACCATCTCCGGAAATGGTGAGTCGTGTTGCTCCATTGGAGCTGCCTAAATGCGGAGATATGTAGTCAACGCGTTGTTGAGCACCTGAATAATACATAAAATAATATTAGATCTATTAATGTATAAAATTATATAGCCTACTAGATAGCCTATTTTCCCCTGAGCATTGGGCTAGTGGTGACTTGTAAGTAAAATTGTGCAATATCTGCATTTAAAAAGGCGCAAACTCACATCTACACCTAGAACAGAAAGTCTATTAAAAAATACTGATGATTAGATAAACTTGAATTATTATGGTAGGCCTACTTTGTTACTGGCTACTTACTGCAGCAGCAGCACCAAAGTGCGAGGAGGAGAGCCGCCGGTTTAATCAGGGACTCCATCCTGGAGATTTTCCCAGACTCCCCTGCTGCTTCACCTGCAGTCTGCTGTGATTGTGTAGCTTGCTGTTTTAGTATACTGTCTGTGAAGTTTAAAAAAAAGTCCACATAAGCCAGAATTAGCCATATTTCAGGCTGTTTTGTTAAATAAATTTAACAATAAAATCTGAAGGAAAATCTAGATATCATGAAGAGTTATAGACTAAGTCAAAAAAACACTAATCAGATTAAATGCATATAAATGCAATACATGATTATTATAGAATTATAGCCACCGTGATTAAATGTACTAAAATCTGTAACAATCACTGTTGTAAAGATTGATATTTTCAAAGTCAATATGCAATTTAAAATTAAATAAAACCCGCCTGTTGAAAATGTGGTTTACCTGTTGACTGTATCAGGTGTTCAGAGACAATGCCTGTACACACACAGGGCAGTGCACCAACTCTTTATACTGTAAATCTGCTCAGTGTTCCGCCTCTCACCTGAAACTGGGAGGAGGAGATTGTTGATATCAACCCATCGTGGTGCCTGATCCATGCAATTAACGCCATCGCAGTCTACATCTATTGATGAAATGAAAACCAAACAGATTTGTTCACTTCCTGTCAGAGGGTGAAGCTGGGTCTACAGTAAAAGTAGGATGACTAACAGCTTCGTTCTTGAGAATATAAACCAGATTTTGATGGAAGTGAAGAGCTAAAAACTACAAGAAGCTCAAAGTGGGTCTGTCAGTGATAGGCTACATGTCAAAGTAATTAGAAAAACTTAACATTACCACAGAACACCACCTTTATGAAGCAAACGATGATTTTTTCTTTTTCAAGCTGTAGTTTTGTAGGCCTATAGCTAATATCCACTTGCACTATGTACAAACCTGTTTAACTGCAAGGCTGTTGGATTGTATTATAATAAATGTATACATGCAATTCAATTAAAAGAGGCCCTTAGCTTTGTAAAAAAAAGAAGAAGCAAAGTATTACTTAGAACAGGGGTGTCAAACTAATTTTAGTTCATGGGCCACACAGCCCAATTTAAAGGTGGCATGGCATTACAATTTCACTTTATGAGGTTTTTTAACATTAATATGAGTTCCCCCAGCCTGCCTATGGTCCCCCAGTGGCTAGAAATGGCGATAGATGTAAACCGAGCTCTGGGTATCCTGCTCTGCCTTTGAGAAAATGAAAGCTCAGATGAGACGATCTGGATCTCCTCCTTATGACTTCATAAGGAGGAAGGTTACCTCCCCTTTCTCTGCTTTGCCCGCCCAGACAATTTGGCCAACCCATGAGAAAGAGAGAGACATCATGGCTTTCAAACGAGCAAAGTTGCAGTCAGGTGGCAGTTGGTCAAGGCCACCCCCCCCACCCTCCACCTTGCCTCTCCTCCTCAATAGAATTTAAAGCTACAGACACAGAAATGGCACATCCTAAGGAAAGCTCATTGTGTGACTGGCTCTAGTGGCTGTAATTCTGCACCAAGGCTGAATTTCTAGAAAGAGACTTCAGATACAGTATTAGGGGACCACTAAGGCCTATATAAGAGACTTCAGATACAGTATTAGGGGACCACTAAGGCCTATATAAAAGAGACTTCAGATACAGTATTAGGGACCACTAAGGCCTATATAAAAGAGACTTCAGATACAGTATTAGGGGACCACTAAGGCCTATATAAAATCACTCTGTGACAAAGTGTGTGACAAAAACATGCTCCACTGGCGGCTCCTGCATGACCAGTAGCCTACACTTGACAGTGTTTAGCCTGTAGGCCTACTTAAGCACATGGGATCTATAAAAGCGTATCCAGCATAGAGCAACTACTCTCATTAAGACAGCACAACACCCAGTGGAGAAATAGGAATATTTAAAAATAATGACTTCTCTGCAAATTTCACAGTCAAAGTCATCCAGTGGGCTACACTAGACCCTTTGGTGGGCCAGTTCTGGCCTTAGGGCCATATGTTTGGCACCCCTGACAAAGAAGAAGGTGGTGTGTAGTACATGTTTAGTATACATGTTTGTAGTACATGACTTACATCATCTCACATTGACTGACAGGTGCATCTGGCCAGTATTTCCCAACATATATAAAAAAAAATGTTTAACTTAAAGATGTTGGATGTAAAAAATGTATGCAAATAATCATAATTTTGTGGAAACGTCAACCTCAACATTTTAGGCTGTTCTAATAATAGGCTACTTCCAGCAATCACTGCAAGCATTGGCGATTTAAGACCCTTTTTAGGGGGGCTCAAGCCAGAACTTGTCTGTTAGTGACAGAGGACAAACAATTACAGGTTAAAAGGGCTTGAAACTGGTTTAATATCCTGTGTGGTTGTCGTCGTTGCTACGCACCTGTAACCCAGTCAAGGAAAGGGTTAACAGAAACGTAGTTTTGGCCAATCGGAGGTGGTTGTGCCAGACTCCCTCCTTTGGCTGAGTCTCTATCTAATCTGTCAGAGGGCGAGCAGGAGACGGTTGTGTGAAGTATGACGATGGTAGTCCCAGAGAAGAAGTTGGTAATGTCATGGCGCAGATTAGAACCCAAATTGAAACGTAAGCAACTGAAATTGCTTAATGTTAGAACATTGTGTCAAATTCGTCATTATTACTGTGACTTAGGGCGCTTTCACATCTATAGTTCTGTGGACTTGGTGCGATTCGGGGGTGAAGTTGCAACATTGTTGCATTTTTCATTTGGTTTGGTTTCACACTGCACGTTGTCAAACGCACCAAACACTGTAAACACTGATTTACATGTGAAAATATGTTGGCTCTATACACGCTAAAAGTATTGCATTTTTAAAAGGAGTCTGTTGGATTTAGCGCTAGCAACTAGCGGTGGGCGGATCGATCCAAATATTGATACTAGTGTAATTAGATCAATACTTCGTCTTCATACATAACATCCTAAAGAGCCCCATAACCATGCATGAAAGGTAGACAATAACATTTCTGTCATACTGTCGACAGTCTTTTTTTAAATCCAAATAACTCATCATGCTGTCTGTCAAGAAAGGTATGATGGGGAAAAAAGTCTGCATTTTTTGGTTTGAACAAGGACATCTATTACATATCAAACAGGTCTTAAGCAGTATTAAAGAACAAGTCAGGACCCCCAATGACCAAAATAGGCATGACTTTATTTTTTTCCAAAACTGATGCATAACAAACTAAAATCAATATGAAAACACACAATACAAAATAAAAAATAACACTTCAGCATTGCTCACAATGAGAACAGTTTGGATTTTAATTGTGGCTCTACAGTGAGTAAAAAAATGTCTAGAGGGGAATTGTCTCATTCACAAGGTTGCGTGTTGAGCTAGAAAAGCTCTGATTCTCTGCAGGAGCTCTTTCTTCACACTGTCTGGTACGAGTGCTGCATAGGAGAGAAACAAAGGGTTGATATGTCAGGGTTCAGTCAGAAAAACTATTACTAAATGTACCAAAGAATACTATTGTCTCAACAGAAACTGAACATTTTACATTTGATAGTATCTGTAAAAACATGGGTCAACAATTTGCGGCATATGTTTACAGAGTAGCTTTTGTGTCTGTGAAGCTCTGATTGAAAGACATTGGCATGCTGTGTAAGTGAGAGATTGCAATTTCAGCATATTCTGTGAAATTGTACTCTTTGTTTTTTTTACTTAAAAAAGGTTATGTCTGCATTTCTGGAGAAATATTGTTAATATTAGAACTCAACACCCATGCTTTAGAGTGTTAGCATCTGCCAGATTTACTGTCCCTCTCACTGGCTTTCTCTTTATACATCCATGGCCTTTACTCTGTCCTGTGAACGAGCACGAACAGAATAGTGTTGTGTGGCTTGTTTGTTTCTCCATTTACAGAGCCAGGGATGTGTATGAACACTGGATATTTTTTCCAGTGCACACACACAGGACGGACATCTAGCGGAACATGAGGAGACATTCACTGAATTTGACTAAACATTTTTGGGATTAGAATTGCAGACTCCACCTTTAAGCACTTTGACATTTTTGATGTACTGCACTGCTAATCAACGTTTATGGAGCAATAATCTCCTTTTCACAAACATGCCAGATGTAAACTAGCCAAATGTGGAGCCATTTGCATTTCACAACTGAGAAAATACATTATTTATTTAAATCTTTTGAAATGTAGAGTTTGAACCCTGCAATAAAAACAGTGGTGACTGTTGTATTTAGTACCTTTTATTTTTGTTTGATTCATTTTATAAATAGTATTCTAATTTATCTTCCATTACCAATCACTTACATTTCTCTGTGTGGGACCAATACATTTGAGATGTCTTGAGAATTATTTCATTCACATTTGCCCAAAAATGTGGTATCTTTAGAAACATTAGGATCTCCACTAGATTTAAAAAATAAAGTTATGTGGGACCAACCAAAGTTTGACTGTACAGCAGGAGTTTTCAATGACTGACCCAGCAACGGGTTTCTCATTTTCTTAAGCAGATTTTACACACAAAACCTGATTAAGCACATGAATAGAACATGTGCTTGAGTATGTTTATTATTTCAGCACTTCTTCCACCCCCTGCTGTCGTGTTTGCATATGGAGATCTGTACCTCTGCCTTTTGGTGTGACTTCTGTGACCAGGTCCTCCACTGTGACATGCTCCAGACCCTTTTCTTTGATCACATCTGCACAAAATAATTGATGACTTCATATCCAGATCCAGTTTCATGGAAGCATCGTTACACACACATACAAATACAATACCTTTGCACTGTGCTTTCAGCTGATCCTTCCATCCACACTCCACCAGCTTTGCCCTGAGCAATTCTTTCAACCTGTGGCCACACATTTAGTTGACATTATTTAAACATAACCACAATGACCACTGCTGTCTCTTAAACCGTTCCTGACCAAAATCACTGAGATAAAAGAGAAACGCTTGACTCACCGCTCCCGTTCCCCCATTTCTATCAGCTTTTGGTTAATTGCAGCCCTCATCTGGGAGTCTTTGCTCATGATCTGTCTCAAACACAAATAGTAACGTTAGCAGTTTCCGTTTGGATTCAACGATTGCAGGTGAATGTGGAAAAAACACGTTTTATTTTGCTAGATATCAGGGATACATTACCTTTTGTCGAGATGGATCAGCTGATGAACATACAGTCCCTTCACATAACCGTACCGTCTAAAAACATTAAAAGCTTATCGGTTCCGCTTTGGCTGCCGTTAATTTGCCACAAACCGACAATATCATTGCTAAAACCCGGGTCAGATAGCGCACTTTATCTCCACATGAATCCGTTTTTGTTAGGACGACTACATGTTTTAAAACATTTATCAGTTTCAAAACGATTTGAGAGAAATAACAAGAACTCTTCGAAAAAGAAGAAGAAATACAAGAAATGCAAGAACTCTAAATCCCATGAGCGCCCGGACAGGTCATGTCCGCTGTAAAATGGCTCCGGGTGCGTCAAAACAGGACGCGTGTACCTGACTTCTTCAACATCATCTCCTTGCTTCACATCAACTTGTGGACAAGCCTGTCACATTTAAAAGACATGGCTTCGTCGAATTATTCCTTGAAGGTCAACAGAGAGCTGTTGGACCCTAACTTTGAAAGTTACAGGTTATCTCTGGACGCCATACCAACGTATAACGTTGAGCTGGATGCTGGTGAGAGAAACTAACTTACACTACAGTTAGCAAGTGTGCTAGCTTAGCCACTGATACAATGAAAGCTCTGAATCATCACTTCTGCCATAGCTGTAAGCAAACATAAGTAACACGCTTAGTTATTTTAGTTTACAGTTTACTAATAATCGAAAACGTCCCTTTGTTATGCCAAGTCATTTGAAACATTGAAAGCTGCTCTAGCTGTAGCCAAGTGGCTAACGTTAAAGGTCCTCCATTTATACTTTAGGTCAGTGGTTCCCAAACTAGTTGCATTTTTTAAGAGTCCTAATACAATGTTTGTTCAAACAGGTTAAGGTTTTCTGACATACTCATATCACGGTCATTAAGGGGCTTTCAACAATTTCAGGGGTCAAAGGACTTAGTGAAAATAAATGTTTTGAGGTGCTTTTTGAACATGGGCAGGCATGAGGCAGAGCAGATGTGTAATGGTAGACTGTTCCAGAGTGTGTGAGCATTGGCAGAGAAAGCCCCAAAAGTCTGCAACCTGGTGCGGGGGGTGTCAAGCAGGTCCTTGTCAGAGGACCGCAGGGAATGTGACTTAGTGTAGGGGTGGAGGACATCTGTGAGGTATTGTGATGAGAGTCCATGGAGAAATTTGTAGGTGAGCAGGAGGATCTTGTAGGTAATGTGTGACTTGACTGACAACCATTGGAGCTGTCAGAGGATGGGAGTGATATGCTGCCAGGGCTTTGTGTGGGTTAGAAACCTGTCAGCATAGCCTGGATGCCAGCCGAACTTAGCCCCGCCCACAACATTTGAGGTCAGGAAGTTCGGTCTGGACTTGATCCATTGTGGAGCAACTATGCTCGAACAAGCGCTGTTTGCACCAATCAAATTGTCAGGGCGGGCTTTATATGATGATGGACAGATTATGTAATAATGGATATTTCTAATGGCTGTAATTCACCATGTGTTCTATTGCACAACTGCCGGGGATATCGGCTAGTAGCTAATATCAGCGGTAGCTAGTAGCTAGCATGGATGTATTAAGAGAGCGGTAACCAGGGCTGTAGTACTCAAGTCCAGTCTTGGACTCGAGTCCGAACATAAGACCTGTGGCGTTAGGGACTGTTTGTTATTTATTTAAGGGGGCACCGGAGGATTTTTGGGACTTTTAACCAAAAAAGACATGACTCTCCCCTCGCCAGTAAAACAATTTCTATGACCCTCCAAAACGATTTGGAAAAAAAGGCATGACCCTTCCCCCAACAATTTATCAATACGTTCTGTACTGGTTTGCGTTTGGCAAATATATACAGATTTCCATTGTTTTTTTGTTTTTTTTACAGCTATGACATACAAGACTAAACCTCTGCATTCTGATCTGACGCATCATACTCCTCTGTTATGGTGTGGTGGCCATTTCAGTAGATTTACTCACTAACATTGTTGTGGAAACACAATAAGCATGGAAACTAAATGCACAATTCCTGCATTACTGCATTACTTCAAATACTAAGTTACTTCTCTAGTAAACTAGTATTCACATGAAATAAAACAATAAAATAGAGACCATTCAGCAAGGCACTCTGGGTAATATTCAACACACAAACTGGTTGCTATGGACTCGTCACTAGGCTTTCTCCACTTTCTCCGCCGTTTAAACAAAGTGGAATAAACTTATAAAAGTCCAACCTTGGCACGGTAAGATGTCCAGACATAGTACAACAGTCATTTTCGTTTTTTGCGTCCTGCTGCTCCCATCGTCAGCCAGGTAATATTTTTTTTTTTTACTAAAGCAGTATATGAAATCTGATGTATTACCTACCACCATTTAGTTGTTAAGTGTTATTTAAGATATTTATAAAAATATCTGATCATGCCAGAATTATTCCGCTCATTTTTTTAAGCAATGCAATTATCCGTTTCAGCCACCAGGGGGGCAGCTCCCCCTGCCCCATATGTCTACGCGCTGCCCCACAGCAAACTCATGGGTCAGACCCATCTGGTAGCGAAGGAGGGCAGAGACTGAGAGAGCTACATGGAGCTACATGGAAAAATATGCACCAAACAAGCCACTTTGAAATTTTGCTGTTTCATGAATACAAAAGTTGGGTGACCGGAAGGAGAGAGTGGAGTCCAGGATGATGCCCAGGTTGCGCACCTCAGGAGATGGGGAAATGGAGCAGCCATCCACAACCTGTCAAAACTGTCTTATTACTGTTAAGTTCGAGTAGGTTTCCTGCAGGCAGTTGACAAGTTGTGTGGGTGGGAGCTGGGAGGAGGGGTTTGTGCTGATATAAAATTGAGTGTCATCAGCGTAGCAGTGGAAGTTGAGTCCATGTTTACGGATAATGAAGATGCAAGTTGTATGTTAATGAAATCAAACCCCTCTCATTGTAATTGTTTGTTATAATTTCTTCTAAGGATTGCAGGAATCCCGACGGATTGGTTTTGCATAGAAGAAACATGTTTCCTTGGAATGTCATACATTAGAGATATTTCTTCAAAAGTCATTAGAATCCCTTCTTTAAAGAGGTCGCCTACTTTACTTATTTCTTTCTTTGCCCATATCTGGAATCCTTAAATGAAACATTGACCCACACTGGGCTGAATTGTGACAGAGAGTCCAAAATGTTCATATATTCTGTTACCTCATACCATACATTAACCATATTAAGAACTTAGGATGTGCAGTATGTGTTCTTAAGTACTTTAGCTTGGCTGAATACAGGTAGAAATGCAATGGTACCTTAAAAGAACCTGACTGTGACCTGACTTGTCCATCCAAGACGGAGCATCTCCAGAAGAAAAATAGAACATTAATTCATTCATTATAGTTCTCAATTGTGTTGCTTAATAGAAGCAATATAGAAATGTCAGCCCCCTAGTATCAAATGGTAGATACAGCAGAGATAAGCGCATTCAAGGACATTTCTTATTCCACATATTTCCTGAAGAGTGCTGTGAGTTTCTTAAACATTCCTGCAGGTGGCGCGAGAGGGATATTTTGACATAAATACATAAATTTAGGCAATATGTTCATTTTTATATATATATATTTATTCTCCTTATCATGGATATAGGTAAGGACATCCCCCCTTTTCTTTAGATTTATCTACTGAGTTTCATATTACTTCATAGTTTGTTGGTGCTGTAGATTCTAAATGATGATGCCCAAATATGTGAAATTAGATGAGATCTTGAAAGTAAATTAGTATTGGTTTATATATTGTCTTTCATTCCTGCTAAGCAGCATTAGTGATGATTTTGACGCATTTACTTTATATCTGGAGATAATCCCAAACAGGCCGATTAGATCTAACAGTGCTGGTATTGATGTGTTTAATTGTTTTAAGAATAAAATGACGTCGTCAGCAAAAACACCTATTCTGTGATCTCTGTTGCCAATTGTAATCCTCTGTATTTATGATGACACTGCACTACAACACAATTTGTACAATCCATTTGAAAACAATCTTTTTAACCTAATCTTACTTGTAACCTAATCTCACCTACTTCTACTTACTGTTTTATTTATTTCTTATTGTAGCTATGTTACTTTATTTACTTTTACACTTATTGACTTGCTCTTTCTTACTCTTATTTTACCTTGAATTTGACTGTTGGCTAGTATGAACATAAGTGGTGATAGAGGTGAACCTTGGGGGCGTACTGTACTCCTTTTTAATGCAAACAGTAACTGTAATCTCACTTGTACATTATTGAAAACAAAATGTAAATATAATCAAGTGCTTTCTTTTTGTATACATTTTTTAAACTTGTGCTTTTTCATCTATACTGCAGCTGTGGAGGAAGTGAAATTGAAGGATACTCAGTACACCCTGGAACATGTGCGGGCTTTTGGCATGTACAATTACCTCCACCTAGACCCTTGGTATGAAGACAGTGTTTTGTTTGTGGACTGCAAAGGAAGGGTTCTCAGTCTCACCGTCACCCTGGTAAGCTTTTAAATCCTCCTGCTTTTTCTTGGAAGTCCTTGTTCCTGGTAGCTATTTACGTTTGTACGTTTCGTTATCTAGTTGCAAACATATCCCTCCACCAATGTCTATGAGGAAAATTCCTGTATGTTTATTCTTCATGTCAAATAAAAAATAAAACAATGTTAGTGGGCTTTAATGCATCTGACACACCAGTAGGTGGAGACTAAATACTAGTGTAATAGCATCAGCCTAGATGCATTTGACAGGTGATGTCAAATTCCACAATATTAACATTTTACAAGCTGCAATATTAATGTCACTTATCATTTTCATAACTTGCTGTTCTCTTGTTTAAGATAATTAGAGACCCCTAGAGAGGGAGTGAGAGTCTCCGTATTAATGGAGAAAATTTAAGTTTATATTCCTTCTTTTGTCTATTATGGGAATCGGCATGGAAGATAACATTTTGGATAAGCCCTTGTATGTCTGTCTTTAATCACAGAAGGGATCACATAATTACAGAGCTGCAAAGATTAATCAACTATTAAATTAATTGCCAACTATTTTGATAATGATTAAATAAATAAAAAAGTACAAATTCCCTGATTCCAGCTTCTGGAATGTGAATGTTTTCTAGTTTCTTCTCTCCTCTGTGACAGTAAACTGAATATATTTTAGTTGTGGACAAAACAAGACCTTTTTAGGACTTCATCTTGGGCTTTGGAAAACACTGATTAAATATTTCTCACCATTTTCTGGCATTTTCTAGACCAAACAAATAATTCAGACTAGAGACTACAGGTTTGTTGCCCAAAACCAAGATGCTGTGATGAGAATCAAATCAGCCCAATGACCTTTTCAGCAGAGACTTCTTTTATGTCTAAGACATCATTGACCATGATTAAAGATAATTGGTGCCACATCAGTGTTTTTTATGTCAGAACTGGCCTAAATGATGATCATCAGGCTATAATCCTGTGAGATAGTATGTCTGGCTTTCAATGGCATCATTAAATTACTCTTTATGAAAATGTGTTGCTCAAATTCTAATTACAATCATCACATGATAATTATCGTCCCTCAGCACATTGTACATAGGCGGTTCACACTCTGTTCGTGGCATTAACAGCACGGATGCTGGAGAAAATGATCTCAAAGGTGCATCATATATTAGGTGGCGATATAATACGCAGTGTCACGCTCCATGGCAACAACAGGGTAGCTGCTGCATAGTCCTTTTGCAACACTGTTACCTCACGCAATGAGTAATTGATGCTCATGTGTACCGGCATATCTATCCATTACTAATAAGGCTCTGAGAGTCGTGAATTACATGCAAAGCCAAGTCACATGGGCCGCCACATGACAGTTGGTAACTTCTTCTCTCCTTGATGTGCATGTGTTTTATTCAGCGTTTATGTTGAAGTTTTCTTCTTGTGGCTTTTATAACCGAAAATTATGGAAATCGTGTTTTTGCTATGTTTTTATATCAGATTTAATCAGAATTTTCTTATGGGATTAGAGTGCCCTATTCAATATGAAAGCAGTGACCTGTAGTTCAAAGCCTTCTCTTATTAAGTGTATGTTTGAGTCTTTGTGAGTCATCACTGGACTGCTCAAATAAAGTAATTCGATATTTCGGTAGCAGTGAGAATAGTTGACATACATACAGTTGTGTTCAGAATAATAGCAGTGTGTTTAAAAAAAAGTGAATAATTCTCAAAATCCTTAGAATAGCTTTTAATTCCATAATATGCATTGGGAACACTGCACATTCAATTCCAAGTCAAAACATGACCAAAATTGATCAAGTTTGTGTTATACCTTTTACAGAAAGTGAAGAAAAAGGAATATTAGGCTTTTCAAAAAAATAGCAGTAGTTGCATTTTTCTTTACAAACTCAAACATTTACTGTATAAACTGAAAGGGTTTGCTTTACTTTGAATCACTGCACTAATATTTAGTTGCATAACCATTATTTCTGAGAACTGCTTCACATCTGTGTTGCATGGAGTCGACCAACTTCTGGCACCTGTGAACAGGTATTCCAGCCCAGGACAATTGAACTACATTCCACAATTCCTCTGCATTACTGGGTTTTGCCTCAGAAACAGTATTGTTGATGTCACCCCACAAGTTTTCTATGGGATTGAGGTCTGGGAATTGGACTGGCCACTCCATAACATCAATCTTGTTCATCTGGAACCAAGACTTTGCTCGCTTACTGGTGTGTTTTGGGTCATTGTCTTGTTGAAAGAGCCATTTCAAAGGGATTTCCTCTTCAGCATAAGGCAACATGACCTCTTCAAGTATTTTGATGTATTGAAACTGATCCATGGTATGCGATAAATAGGCCCAACACCACAGTATGAGAAACATCCCCATAACATGATTTTTGCACCACCATGCTTTACTGTCTTCACAGTGTACTGTGGCTTGAATTCAGTGCATGGGGGTCGTCGGACAAACTGTCTGCGGCCCCTAGACCCAAAAAGAACAATTTTGCTCTCATCAGTCCACAGAATGTTGCCCCATTTCTCCTTTGGCCAGTCAATGTGTCCTTTGGCAAATTTCAACCTATTCAGTACATGTCTTTTCATTTCTTTTTTTTGCGGGGGCTTCTTGCTGATAGCTTTGCTTCACATAGCCTTCTTCTGATCGTAACAGTACTCACAGGTAACTTTAAGTCTTCTTTGATTTTCCTGGAGCTGATCATTGGTTGAACCTTTGCCATTTTGGCTATTCTTCGATCCATTCTAATGGTATTTGATGTTTTTTTCCCCACATCGTTCAGGCTTTGGATGATTTGAAGACATTTGAAATCATTTTGGCTGAGCAGCCTATAATTTTGTGCACTTCTTTATATGTTTTCCCCTCTCCAATCAACTTTGTAATCAAAGTCCGCTGTTCCTCAGAGCAATGTCTGGAACGACCCATTTTGCTGAGTATTTCATTGTGAAATGCACTATAACCAGCATGCACAACATTAGCTTCCTTCCTTCCTTAAATATGGGCCATAATTGACACCTGTTTCTTCACAGAATCAATCACCTCACTAATTGAACACAGCACTGCTATTATTTTGAACATGCCCCTTTCAACTACAGAGTCAATTACACAGAATGAGCAGCATGCATGTCATGACTGTTGGGTCTGTTGGTTTTCTATGACTCTACAACACTTACTAGTAAATTATTTGCCATGTAGAAATATCACTTCTACCAAAAAATTTGATTTATGAGGTTAGTGATGTTGGACTGCTATTATTTTGAACACAACTGTATCTCTATCGATTGTTGAATGATGAAATCAGTTCAATGTTGACCCATTTTACATCATTCAATAATTTTTTCCTCAGTTTTAGTGTAATCCATTTTGTACCATTCCGTTTCTTTTCTTCCCCACTAGTGCTGAAGCAATTACGAAAACGGTTTTGATAACGGAGTCACTTTTATATATAAAAAGCCAACATCTTTTCTGATTCCAGCTTCTCACAGTTTTCTTTGTCATATATGACAGTAAATTGATATATTTGGATTTTAACTGCTGCTCAGACAAAACAAGCAATTTGAAGATGTCACCATGGGCTTTAAGAAGTGCATGTTTTACATGTCATAGACCAAAGGAATAATCTTTTTTGATAAATCAAGAAAATAAGCATTAATTGTTAGTTTACTCTAATCTCTCCCTGCAGATATGAATGAATCAAATATAGGTCAGATTGATGCAGAGACAGTAATATCTTTTGTGCATGTAGTACTGACTGAAGGGTCTGTTGTGAATCCAGGACACTGCCCTGTGTAAGCCAAGAGAGGTGTACCGTATAACCCCTGACTCTAGCCGGTGTGAGGATCGCCTTTGTGCATCCCTCAGCTTCACCTCAGCGACCTGGGCGGCACTCTCTGATGGTGCCGGTCGACTGCACCTTCTCCGAACCGGCAAGAGGGGAGACAGCTCGCATGTGAAGTGGGAAGTAAGTATACCTTCTGGATTAACTGTTTTTAAGTAATACACTAATGCATTTCAAAATATGTAGTGTGTTTTCCATAATTTAGAAATCTTTAGGTAGGATATTAAGTGTATCGGTTGCAATATAATCTAGCAGTCAATGTGAAGTTAAAAGTGCAGTAACGAATCCATGACTTCTTATCGACCTCAATTGGTCATTAAATGAAAGCAATGAAGATGGAACATGCTACTTTGTACAAAAGTCCCTCTTATCCCCAGCATTAGTGTAAGTTCACAAAAGATGTGAGTAGCTACGCAGAGATCCTACATTGTTTGTACCAATCTACTACTGTAATAACAATGCTCCTTTGGCATCTGCTTTTTTGGCTTGATGCCACTATTAGCATTTGTACTTCTTGTAATGTCATTTTTATATATATATATATATATATATATATATATATATATATATATATATATATATATATATATACTATATATATATATATATATATATATACACACACAACTATATATTACCAATAAAAATATCACTATCAGAATTGACGATACAGAGCAACCAAGAGTCATGAGTACATAGCCTTTGAATTCAAACTTTAGAACCAGTTTCTGTGTTTGTTAAGCTTAGCCTGTGTGTGTATTTTAAAGTACTATTGATTTGATTGAAAATATACAAAGCTATTCAAATTTTAGTGTTTGCAAATATGAGAGGTGGGTGAGAGAGATTTAATTTTTTAATGGTGTGTCTAATGTAGAGTGTGTGTGTGTGTGTGGTGAAGATATCAGTTATAAATGGACTCCTTGACCAGGTATTTGTATGCAGTTGGGCTTCTCTGCATTACATTACCTTGTTCAAGCTGTAGACACTGATTTAGAAATACTAGTTTGAATTAGCATTTTATTTATACAATACAGACAAATATCTCTAAAGTGCATTGTAGACCATTTAAAGCCAGTTGATGCTAACAGTTAATGCTGTGGCCTTCATTAAAGCATCTGTTACAGCCTAAAAGGATGATGCAGGGATAAATCCTTTTGTTATTGAATTCAAGGCTACATTTTACATTTTGGGTAAGGGTTGGTTATAAGGGGGTAATAAGGCGCGCTCCTCATTACTATTTAAATACTATAGTCTTGTCGCTGTCAGCAGATAATGTAAAGCAGAGGTGATTCTGTGCATCAGTGTATGCATCATATGAATACTGAATAGTTCTAGTGATTTGATTTCAGATTGTTGGGGAAATATTTTGCATGCGTAGCTGGCTGATATATTTAGTTTTTAAAGAGACCTACCACTAACCAAATTGACCCAAGTTTGACTTAAAGTAGTTGATCAAATGTAAAAGTCAATCTCTTTCTACATTTTGGCAACATATTTGCTCCTAAGCACTAATTTCTGTTGCATTTCTGTATCTTGCATATTCTCTTAGTTAGAAACCTTAATTTCTTCAAAGTGGAAAGTTATCTTTTAGTTTAATACACAGCATAGATTACAAAGATAATTGAAGATAACATGACAAACATGACTTTAAAAAAAACATAGATGCAGTTGAAAAAGTCAATAAAAATATAAAATTGTAAAATTTTGTTAGAGGGAATAAAGGAGACCATGCATAGTGAAACACCAATCCTCTCTGTATTTGGCAGTAACGACTTCCTGGACACATTTTTGTTGGCTCTTAACGGGCAATTCCGGCGCAAAAAGCGAACCTAGGGGTTAATAACGGATGTGTACCCACTCTGTCGTTCTCTGGGACATGTTTTCATGCTAATTGATTGTGTTTGTAGCTTAAACGAAGCTAGCGCGGACCGCTGGTTAGCTTACAACGCTAGTATTCGGGGCACAGGGAAAGTAAAAACAAATCGCTCTTTATACCACTAAAAAGGCTCAAAATATCACCAAACTTCAACAGAAGCATAATGAGGGTCCCTACATGTTAACCGAAGCACTGAGAACTTTGTAAGTGTACAGACAGTTTATTGAACGAAGAGCTGCGGGAGCTCCATGAAAGGGCTACGAGAGAGAGAGCTAAGCCGCAACAGAGCCTCGTACTTCGGGAAACCAGTCATGACTTACAGCTGGCGATGCCAACTAAAATCAAAAGCAATTTGCACAATATATCTGAAATAATCGCACCGATGTAAAACATAACTTGTCTAGTTTACTTACTCAGTGGATAACTGTCCATCTTGTTCCTCCGGTCTGGGTCTCCTTCTCCAATTTATTTTCGGGACATGGAAAAAAGTTTCCCTGTTCATCAGAGAGGGGGAATCTTCAGACTGTACAAAACACTGCGTCTCGTGGGTGTTGCGATGCAACAGGTCCCACTCCGTGCAACACAGACACTCCTGTTCGGTGGCCATAGGTTCACAATGTCCGCAGGTACACCACCAGTTTCCCGGAGTATGAGGCTCTGTTGCGGCATAGCTCTCTCTCTCGTAGCCCTTTCATGGAGCTCCCGCAGTTCTTCGTTCAATAAACTGTCTGTACACTTACAAAGTTCTCAATGCTTCGGTTAACATGTAGGGACCCTCATTATGCTTCCGTTGAAGTTTGGTGATATTTTGAGCCTTTTTAGTGGTATAAATAACGATTTGTTTTTACTTTCCCTGTGCCCCAATTACTAGCGTTGTAAGCTAACCAGCGGTCCGCGCTAGCTTCATTCAAGCTACAAACACAATCAATTAGCATGAAAACATGTCCCAGAGAACGACAGAGTGGGTACACATCCGTTATTAACCCCTAGGTTCGTTTTGCACCGGAATTGTCCTTTAACTCTATAGTGCCTTCTTGAGGGTCAAAGCTCAATGTAAAGGGTTCAAAATGTGGGAAGCATCATTTCCAATCTAAATCTTGTTTTTGTATTTTAACGATATATCTGGCTCTGTCCAATTATGAATCAATTAATAGTGAAGGCAGTAAGATGTCATTATCAAAAAAAAATTATTTTCAAATGTTTTGTCCAAAACCCAAAGATACTTAATTCACAATGATATAAAACAGAATAAAGCAGCACATCTTTACATTTGACAAATTGAAACGGACTGTTCTTGCTTGATAATTTACTTAGATGACTTTCAGTTGCTGAAATGATTGGAGATTCATTTTATGTCAATTGACTCCGATATAATGGCCAGTTGTTCCAGGTCTAGTCAGTGGTTTTGTGCACTTGGTATGAGTTGAATGTCCATTCATTTTTTATAACTCTGTCACAGATGACCACATCTGGCATTTACTTGTATGAAAAGATTGATCATCACAGATTTTGCCCACTATCAAATGTATCCTTGTAAAATGTTGATTGTGTTTATTGATTATTTACTTGTAGCCACTGTTTAGTGAAGACATGGAGGAGCCTTTCACCATCCTCCACAGCATCTCGCATGTCCAGGATGGAGTCCACACCATGGAGGTCCTGCTGCTCCGCATCCAGAAAGACCCGCAGGAAACTAAAGGGAGTGGTTACTCAGTGTCTCTTGAGTGGATCACAGTCGCCAACACTGCAGGACATGGTGGGTGGTGTACTGGCCTATCATCATTTCAGTAATTGAGCATGAAGTGAAATAAGACAAGCGTGTCAAACATTATAAGGTGAATCATCTGAATTAGAATTTAAATTTCAAGCCTATTATGTCATTTTCATGTTCATTTTTTACAGTATTCATGCCCAGTAGACGACAGAAATCCTTTGTTAATTAAACCATACTAGGAAGTTAGTCATGGTCTGCCATTAACGCGGTTTAATTATTGTGCTCCAGATGAGATTCTAAAGCAAACATTGAAAGTCTTTGGCCCTTGCTGAGAAAGGAAGACACCCTGACTAATGATTTAAAGATTGGAAAGACAAAAACCGAAGCAGCCTTTTTGAGAGTCCCTTCCTTAGTAAGTTGGATTTAAAGATCCCAGCTGTAGAATATTCTTTGGTTGTTCGTTTAGTGTCTCAATGTTTGACCTGTCTTCACCTTTCATCTAGCTTAACAATTTTATCAAATATTATTGTAGAGGGGAATGCGAGTCTCCTAACTCAATGTTGTCATACAATATGTTTTAATTCAAGGTATCACCAGTATTATCATTCTCAATATGCCCATGTAGTATTCCTAAAGACTATTTAATCAATATTTGCAAACATGTACAACAACAAATGCTTTAATCCGTGATCTTATGAAAGGCTTCTCCCTTGCCATGACACTGAGTTGACTAGAGGCTCGGTGAATATTTGAAGGATTATGTATTGTTGGTAGCAGGTATAAGCTCGAAAATAAATGTACTATCCTATTACTGTGTCAGAGTTCAATGGAAGACACGCCTTTATCACTGTATCATTTGGTTTCCACATGCAGGTCAGGAGAAGAAGTATGAGGTGAAGAAGAGGAGGGTCCTCAGGGGGAAGTCGGTGCCTCACTACGCAGCGGTGGAGCCACAAGGGAAGGGGTTAATGGTGGCCTCGGAGAAACCGTTTGCCTTCACACATGTGGATGGGCGTCCTGTGGAGCTGCCTGATCCTGAGCCCATGGAGGTGGAGAAGACAGGTGGGTCAGAGGTGCTGCGGAGAAATCTGCAAGAACACTGCTAGAAAGTTACTAGAAAGTACTGTGGTTAGGATAGAGGTTGTTTTCTTTACATCACAACTCCACCATTTATTTTGACACTTTAAAATACATTATTGAGCCATGCCCCTCCCTGTTGTTTTCTGTTAGAAACCAAAGCTCTCCAAAAACACTCAAGCAAATTCATTCATAAAGCTGCAGTAATTCTTTTTAGGCAAATGGGGTGAGACTATCTCCACAACAAGTTGAAAACACTCGCATATTGTCCCTTTTGTAGAGTTGTTATGGGTACTGTGATTACTCTTTACACAGTCAGTAGACACTGGGCAACATTATCGCTCATGTTTTTTGCCTTCTGACAAATTCAAATCCATTATTCCCTCTCCTTTTAGCACTACATCACCACCAACTCCTTGGAAAGATATTAGGGCTGTCAAAATAACGCGTTAATTTCGATTAATTAATCTGAGAACAAATAACGCGTTAAAAAAAAAATAACGCAGATTAATCCATTCCATATTGACGTTTGACCCGGAGCCATTCTAGCCACCATTGGACTGTAAAATGAAGGAGGGAGACGAGAATGTTCTGCCTGGATTATTAATTGGAACATTTACTTGTAAAAATCTTCTTCCTGCCAACCCTGGCTACCGAAATCTGGTGCTACTGATATGTCTGCGCTTCTCTCTGATGCTCTGAAACACAAACCCCGCTGCACATGACGCTAGTTAACACTATACTCAACAGCAGCTAACGTTAGCCTACCGCTAGCTAGTAGCTGGATTAAACACGGTTACAATGCTGACAGCTAACGCTAAACGGTGTAAAGTTTGACTGTGTTTTACTGTAGAGGATTCAACACCGGGATGTAACAATCTGTAGCTGCCGTCGGAAAAACAACGGTTCAATGAAACTGGTAAACTACAGCCTCGTGGTGCATTTGAAGTTATTGTAAGTGTCCTTTTCCCATCTGATGGTTCAACCGCAATTTACTACTGAAATTAGTTATTGTTATACATTATTATTAAATCATTTCATTTTGACCATATGGCCTTAGCAATAAACAAGCCGTTCTTTAATGCCACCAACTGTTGTTTAGTACCGTTGTTTTTTCTTTTCTTTTTTTACTTTCTTAAAAAGTATGGGTTCAGGCACCGTTAATTATGTATGTGATTAATTTTGATTAATTAATCACAGCGTATGTAATTAATTAGATTAAATGTTTTAATCGATTGACAGCCCTAAAAGAGATCTTTATATTTTGCTGCTTAATGCTTCACTTCCTTTACCAGCTAGTTGCTAACTTTGTCTGTATAGTGTTTGGTGCAGGGTAGGTAGTGTACATTAGGTTTATCTGACACTTTTCTTGCTAAAAATAGTTACCTACTGCAGCTGGAAACAGGGTTAATGAGAGCAGAAATTGCAGGCAATAAAACCATAGCAATGAACTAAAACAGGCCAAAAGTTTACCTAGAGCTGCAGGGTTTGGTAACAATTCTCTGTGATTGTGACTGCAAGCGACCGCGTTCCCATTACACGTTTTCATTTGGGCCATTGTTATTATAGAAACACTGATTTGAGGGTTGTTAACAAAGACAACACGGCATAAAACTAATGCTGAAATGTAATGTTAAAGAGGAAGACATATCCATGTGGATGTGTTGCATAAAAATGCAATTCCAGGGACTCAAGTGGATGGTTAGAAAATCCTAATTCAGTAAATGTGGGCTACTACATTATAAAAATACACCGACAGGGTGGCTTGACGCATAATTAACCCATTATGTGTCAAGCCTTGTGTACAAGCATGTGCATATATATATATATATATATATATATATATCCAAAAGATCATAGCCTGAAACCGTCTCTAAAACTGTTGAAACAAAGTGAAATGAAAACGTCATCTGCGCTCCGAGAAAGATATATCATCACACCACTTATTTCTTTGCATTTTTGTGATGAGACTGTTTCTGGTTGTTTTCAGTCAAGCAACGTTGGCTTCTTCTGCCCATTACATTTAGGAGGCCCAAACTGACGAGTTGGGTTGTAGCCATAGAAACGCTTGAGCAGGCAGCAAAATATTCCTAATCAGACAGGGGTCTCTGTCAGATCTGGCATTTCCAGGCCATTTATTACTGCTCATACTGACATTGTGTGTATTCCCTCAACAGCAGTGGTGCATTAAAGTGTCTGTTTAGTTCAGTCAGTAAAAGAGTGAGAATTTGGGATTAATGCTTAGGTTTGCAATTTATGAATATTATTAATTAACATTTGTTATATAATTGATTATTCAATTAACTGTTTTTTGTCTAAAAATGTCATGAGTATTGATAAATGCCTGTTACTTAAGCCTAAAGGGATGTCTTCAAATTGCTCATTGACCAACAGTCAAAAACCCAACAGTGTGAATATCACATTCTCACATTTTTGAGACTGGAACAAAACAGTATTTGTTTTGTATACTTGTTAAATGACTGTCATTTTTGTTTTATTTCTAATCCGTTAAAGAAGAGATTGACGTTTTGGGAAATGCACTGATTTGCTGTCTTGGGGAGGCTTGGATAAGAAAATTGATACCACTCATGTCTGTACAATAAATATGAAGGTAAAGTCAGGGGAAGCTTAGCTTATTTTAGCTTAGCATAAAGACTTGAAACATTGGGAAACCGCTTGTCTGGCCAAAGGTGTCTATAGTCTGTCCAAAGTTAAAGAAATTAGCCTACCAACGGCTCTAAAACTCACTATCACATTGTATCTTGTTCGTTTGATGTATATTACCTGCGTTGTTACCGTTTGACAGAGCCAAGCTAGCTGTTTCCCCTCTGTTTCCAGTCTTTATGCTAAGCTAAGCTCACTGCCTCTTGACTGTAGCTTCATATTTAACCTACAGACATGAGAATGGTGTCAATCTTCTCCTCAAACTGCAAAAAACAGAAATAAGAAAGTGCCCAAAACTATGTATGAGTAGTTTAAGATTCAAGTTAGATTCTTGACTTGGCTTTACTTTTGTGTTCCATATACACTACCTCTATAACCATATCATTGTGGTGGTTTTCACACCACCAGAATGATCCTGTGTCTGGACTGAACCAAATGTTCATATCCAACAGTTTATTTTTTGTGTTGTTTAAATATCTTTTCCTGTTTTAACACTTTTTTTATGCTCACAACCTCTAAACGAGCAGACAAACAGCCACCCTCATTTTCAAAAGAGATAAAAAAAGATCTCAGGTAACCGAGACAGGGCAAAGTGCGTCTGTTGATGGTGCAGAAGCAGAATAATGGCAGCTTTTTTAGCCAATCCTTTTATCAGCGCTCTGCCTTTCTCCTTTCCAAATGGGAGAAGTGGATTAGATGTCAAGAGAGGAGGCGCCTTCAAAGAATGATGTGAGAGGAGATGCAAATGGTGGAGCAGAGATGGTGACTTAATGATGCACTGATGGAGAAGACCTGCTGATATATCGTGTGTGTATATATATATATATATATATGTATATATATATATATATATATATATATATATATACTATATATATATATATATATATACATATATATATATACTGTATAGATGGAGAATGCGTCCAAATCAATGGTTGGAAAAGTTTCTGAAATATAATCATCCCAGGAAAACAAAAACACTTCACTTATAAATATATACGGTATAAATGCCAAGAATACTAAAGAGTGACTATGGATCATTTATGTAAGTAGATTAGTTCTGTGTTGGTTTGGCATTTTGTCTGTACAGCACTTTAGCCAACAGAATGTTTAAATGATGAACATTAGAAAGGCGAAGAGAATATTTGGAAATTAAATAAATAATTTGGCAGCTCCCCTCTCCCCTTCTCATTGGTTTCTTTGTTGATTCAGTCGACAACAAAAGGTGATAATGAACATGTCTCAGTTCCTCACATCCCTGCCAGATATAGCAGGTCTGTTGGTTTGGAGCATCATAATTGGAGCAATTTCAGTGATTAGGCTTTGCCAGTAATCAGAGTGAGTGTGGAAGATGAGCACAGTTCTGGCACAGAGCTTTCTCTATAGGAGTTTGGTTTATGAGAAACTGGCACAGAGTTGTCTGTGTATGAATCAGTGATATTTACTTTCTTTCGTATCTAAATATCCTCCATAGTTCCGTTTGTTTTTTAATCAAAGTTATAACGCCGGCCTGGATCGAAGCAATCTGTTCTCTCAAATCATCATTTTGTTTTATTTACAGCAGACTGTATTTTATCTCTTTCAGAATATACTGTAAGAACATACTTATGACATTGCAGGTTCAGCATGCTGTGTCTATGATAAGTGTCTAATTTTCTTCACTTTGCCATACTGACGTGGACATCAGGGTTACATCACATGTGATGTGATTCAAATTAAATTTGTGGTTTACCAAGAGATCTTTGAACACAAGTTTTCTATTCTTAATCATGATGATAAATCATGGGTGCTGGGCACTTTAAAAGTCAGAACCACAGCTTGAGTGAACTAAACTACAGTACATGGGCACTGAGACAGTGGCGATGCCACGGAGAAGTGGTAATAGGGACAGATTCCTTCTGAGATGAGAATGAGATTTCCTTTCCCATTTCTTATGAAGTTATTATTGTGGTTCCATCTGTTTGGATGTATTTGGCATGCTGGCTACAGTCACCTTTAATTAACTCCACCTGTCTATATTGGTTGTCTACATTTACTATTTACCATTTAATTTGAATACACAATGTCTACTAACTCAGATAAATATGAGGGATATTAACATTATCGGCCTCTCTGGTACATCCTTTCTGGCAGTTTAGGGATGTGAATCTAAAAATTAGACAACATATAAGGACCTGGGGGATTAGTATTATCTGACCTAGTAGAGAATACTATGCAGTATTTCTGAATTAATTCTGTGATAAGGTCACTGTATTTTGCTCTTATTATGTGCGCCTCACAGCTACATAACAGAAAAGAGGAAACCTTAAACCTGAGCAAGAACTCAGAGAAAAGTACAAAACTGTAGCCTGAAAGAAAATAATGTATGAATCTCCCTTCTGATCAGCAACGGATGAAAAGGACTTTGTTGGTGAAAGGATTCAAGGGGACTTTATTTTAGAAATATTTATCAGTGAACAACCTCTGACTCGTTTATGAAAAATGTGATTTAAGCACAAGGCTGCAAAATTGTTTCCGATCAGAGTTGTTTGCTACGTTTATGATTATGTACCTGGCAGCAAAAGTAATTTTATCTTTTATTTTATTTTATCTGTGGACTATTAAAGGAGGACACAAGGCCGGCTGCTTATATATTTTCCAACAAGACTTCCACTTCATTCTGGGTATACAACTGTTATCACACTGCCAGTACAATATATAGAAGGTAACTCTCTCTCTCTGACAACTTATTTTGTTGAATCATTACCACACAGTTAAAATGATTTAATCCTGGATCATGGAATGCTAACACGCCAGTGGAGGTGCTAAGTCAGAGGCAGAAAATTGGCTTCTTAAAAATGTGGGCAATAGTGAGAACAGATTTGTCTCTGTTAAAGAGAAGCGGAAATGCAGCCGTCATGTTTTTGAAAAGGGTCTATAAAGGAAGTAGTTGAGTGCCAATGCCTGAACTCATTCAGTGCTGTGTTTTAAAACGCTCATAACTGTATAACTAATTACACTGTAGTTATTGCTTTAGCTATTCATTTCACAACTAGGAAGCACTTGGAGCATACCTTCTCCAGTACTGCGCAACACTCAACATTTGTATTTGAATAATGGAAAATAAAGTTTAAAATTTGGATCTTGATTGCAACACACACACATACTGTAGTAGTGATAGACAACCATGTGACGTAAGAAATAAAGAAATTGTAGTGATTATGAGAGGCAGGATCAGACGACAGATGAGACTCATGTTCTTTTAAGGGCAGTTTAATCTGTATACTGTGAGAGGGAGTGCTGTTACGTAGCCATCCATTCTCTCTCTCTCGGAGTAGCAAGATACAAAGGTCTTATATATGGTTGGTACACACAGAATACAAAACAAATAGATATGCATGACATCACTTGAACATAACAACTTTGTCCTAACATGGTAGAAACAGTCTTGCTGACACAGCCTGTTGCAAACACAGCCATTGGCGTCCATCTCAGCTATCTTACTGTAGGCTGAGGTCAGAGGTTAACAGATGAACTTGAAATAGTAGTGGTGCCTCTGTCTCACACACATGTCCAGCTGTCTTCTTTTCTCCCTACAGTCTAAAGTTACTTGCACATACAGCACATTACCATGATATGTAGAATAACAACTATCATCACATAATACATTAAAGAATATGCATAAGAAATTCTGTGATCTTAATCTCCCACTATCAATGTATGTGCCAGATTGATAGTAAGAGATGCAGCTCATGAGAAAAATCCTTATTTACCATAGCAATATTGAGAAATTCTTTTAAGCAAAATCATGAATCAGCACCTGGCTTAGATCCACACCAAAAACGGCTAACGAGTTCCTTGGATGATGGCACTATATTAACTGATATCTGTTAACAGCAGCTAAAAAGGACTAAAACCTCTCAGATCCATCCTTGGCAAATGTAACAAATGACCGCAATGTGGTGTTACTGGTTTGCATATACTGTAAATATTTAGCTTTTAAAGGCCCTGAAAACCTATGTTCTCAATTAGTTTTTTACTATGAGTGATAGGGTTTTGGTTATTTCACAGGAGAGATTTATGTTTTTGTCTGTGCTCTTCTTACTGGTTTGAAGGACATGAGTAGGTATGTGCAGCATAAGGGGTTAGAAATATTTTAATCAAAATGGCAACAATTACTGTGTTTTCAGACAGAATTTTAGAGGCAGTCACGTAATTGGAAATGTGATTAATAAATGAAAGAAAGGAGAGAGACTGGAGGGGAAATAAGAGAACCAGGGTCTCTGGTGAGTGGACACAGTGGCTGTTTCCTTTACTAGTGGGCTTACAGCTAACATATGTTGAATGAATGAATGAATGAAGAAATTTATGTCAGACATATCAAAAATAAACCAAACAAGTATCAAATAAATATGCTAATAAGTCAAATAAGCAAAACATTCAATAAACAAGTAACATTGGCCAACTTAGACGTGTCTGAAAATGAGTAGGAAGAAGTATATGCTTATTTAATCATACCCCTTTTCCATAACTCAGTAAATTATTAGAGGTCCAAGCCCGAGGGGGCTGGGGCTGTGGAACCCTATTTTTTTCCTAAGGATTTTATTTTTTTCTTCCGCGTACAAGTCCTGCTACAGCCTAAACCGTAAATGTTGGGGGGGGGTGCCATTTTCAGGACTGCAAGGACTACTCTACAAGGACCTCAGGCGCAACAATTGACCCACTTCCACCACTAGGTGGCAACCGATCTGCATGAAACTTGGCAGGTAGCATCTGCAGAGCGACCTGACAAAAAGTTATCAAAAGAATTTTTATAGGTTAAAAATTGTGTATATTACGCACAAACAAATTATATAATTAACAAACTATGAAAACACCAACTTTGCTATATCTCAGCCAAAATAAATGCTATCGATGCGAAAGTTTAGATTCTTGTTTGCCATGACCCTCTGGAGGTCCGCCACACATTTTACGAATATTGGCCACTAGGGGGTGCTACAAGTACAAAAAGTTTATGTCATGAACGGCTCATCCAATTTTTACAAAATTTGATGGGTACTATCTAGGGCCACTCCTGAGGCCACCCCTACAGTTGGGTACTGATTGGTCAAAGTGGGCGTGGCCTATGGAACCCACATCTAGATTCACCACTTCCACTAATGTGAAAAACTTTTAAATTTACAGGGTAGATGTACAATGGGTCATGGACCTCACCTACCAACAATTACACATGTGGACCACTAGGTAGTGCTATGTTTTTTTGCCTTTAACTTCCACAGTACACATCGCACATTAGAAAACCTTACATCCACGTGTTCCTTGAATTAAGCTGACTCACATGATGTAGGCCATGCCCATTTCTGCTAAGAAGTTTTTTCGCAGTATCGCGCAATGCGCAAAACCATTTTTTTTTTCAAACTTGTCCTAGGCCGTGCGACTGATCTGCACCAAACCTGGTACGTAGCACCTCCAGATGGCCCTGACCAAAAGTTATTAAAAGAACGTTAAAGTATGCGCATTTAACGACCAAACAAAATTTCCTAGCTAGCTACCAAACACGAACTTTATCATATGTCGGCTAGATGAAATGCTAACAGCAATAAACTTGGGATTATTGTTCAGCATCCCACTACGATGCTCTCTACCAAATGTGGTGAAGATCGGCCATTAGGGGGCGCTATAAGCAACGATTATGTGTTTTGGCCAATAACTCAATGCATGCAAATGGGACATTTGCGATTGCAATATCTCAGCTGTAGTAATTGCTATCAACACGAAACTTGTGATGCTCGTTCGGCATGCCGCTCAGAGGCTCTGTACCAAATTTTTATTTTACTTGGGAATAAATTGCAGATATACATTAGTGGTTTTGCAATTCCCTCAATTACTTTTTTAACTATTCTCATGTCAATATCATCACATTTATGAACAATCTCTATAATTTCCCTCTCTTCCACTGCTGAAAGAAACATTGAGTAAGGATTATTTTCAATGAAATCAACATTCTTTTCGTCAAGAGAATCAGGGTTTTTTTCTGACAGTTTTGGGCCAACATTTACAAAATAATTATTGAAGCCATTTACTACTACATCCATATTATTAATAATCATATTATTAATAAAGTGATGGTGTTAATTACCTTGTTTAGAACCATTACCAATTATACTATTTAATATATTCCATAAACCTTTAATATTGTTTTTCATTAATATCTAATAATTTGCTATAATATTCTTTTCCTACAATTTCTCATAATACTAGTTAGCTTGTTTTTATATTTCTTATACTTTGTTTCTACTTCTTTGGTTCCATTTTTTATGAATTTTTTATATAGTGAATTTGTTTTTTTACAGGCATTTTGTAATCCCTTTTGTTAACCATGGTCTATCTGAATATTGTGTTTTCTATTGATTCGTTTAAATGGACAGTTTTTATCATACAACAATTTGAAATACCCCTAAGAATATGTCATATGCTTTATCAATGTTTGTTCTTCATTATATACCTTTTCCCAATTTTTGATTTAATAATTCATTTCTTAATGTGTTTATTGCCACGTCTGTACTCAAATTTAAGCTCCTGCTTTTCCTTCTTATATTCATTATCAAAAACTGTTAAGACAAGGTAGATGGTCGCTGATGTCATTGATCAGTAATATCACTTATTGTATTATTTTCTGTAATATTCGTAAATATGTTGTCAATCAACGTGGCACAGTGAGATGTAATCCTGCTGGGTCTAGTAATTTTTTGGATATAGGCTTGAAAATAAACATTGTGTTTATAAAGTCTTCCGTTGGTTTGTGGTTATTTGGATTAAGCAGATCTATATTAAAATTCCCACAGATGAACATGACCTTTTGATTTGACATTGTGAACATGTCTTCCATCCACCCCTTGAATAGTTTAATATTGGAACCTGATGCTCTATAAAGCAGATTTCAGTTGTTAAACATTCTAATAAATTTCCTATTGCAGTTGTCATTTCCTGTACCACCTTAAAATTGAGGTTTTTGTCCACATACACAGCCATGCCTCCTCCAGTCTTGTTCTCATGGTCCATACCTTTTTCAGGATTAATCCACGTTTCCGATAATGCAATTATGTTAAACAGTTTTGTGAATTGACGTAAATATTGCTTAATATTGAGAAAATTTTTATTCAGACTTCTACTGTTGATAATGAATAATTTGATAGTTTCAGATCTGTGTTGATGGTCTTGTTGTACTGAACATCGGTGTAATAGCTGCAGTGGTCATTGATGTTAAAGAAGTTATTTACTGGGTCGATATCGTGCTCAATGTCTTGTGAATTATGTTCAGTGTATTCAAATGTTTTTAGTTCCAGCTTATCACAATCAGCAAGCAGTTGGGTTATAGGTAACGGTGTACTATCTCCGGATGTAGGTCTAGATGAATGATTATTTTTTTTCAGAGTGTGTCATGTTTGAGGTGAGTTTGTTTACTTGTGTTTTCAGTTACCTCATAATCCACTTTGCTCCTCATTGAAACGTGTCAAAATCCACGATGTCTTTGATCACCATCACTTTCGACTCCTCAGGTGTTCTGTTTAGTTTTCATGAAGATTTTGCAGTTTGTGGACCATGTAGATTGTATTTTCTTCTGCTTCTGCAGGGATCGTCCTTTCCAGGCGATATCAGCATTTCGTTTGGTGAGATGTGTGATGTTAATTCATGTAGACATCTGTTCCCTGCGAACTTTCTTCCTTGTTTCAGAAGTGCAATTTTGTGTTTTCGGTTAACAAACCTCATTATAATGGTTTGCTTGTCACTATTATTTCTCCGGGGCAGAGGGTGACAAGCCTCAATGGCATTACAGTCCAATTCGATCCCCTTGGACTGTAGAAAGGCTGCCACTTGTTGCTCCATGGAGTCAGAAACCGACTAGCCGGGCTCACGATCATGGTCAGTGGTCACTGTCGCTGCCCGTGCGTACGACCGAGGTTTTATTTTGAGCCCCGTTACAATAACATAATTCATTCTCGTGTACTGCTCTAGATCCGCCACTCTGTTCTCCAGGAAGGCGAGTCTCTTGTATATTGGCTGTTTGGGGGGCATTAACATCAAAAACGTTCCAGCTGTCAAATGCATGTAAATGATGTGAGGCAGAATTTACTTTGCTTTCTGTCTGAACACAGCTTTAAGGGGTTGTTTGCTTATGTTGCCGGGCCACTGTTAGCAAATCTGATCAAACTTAACCTACACAGTCCAGATGAGTTTTTAAGTATTAAACTCTTAATAAAATAAAGTTGATTGTTGCTTATTTAGTTATGAATATTTAATGTTATAAATACATACTTAAGATGTTAAAGTTGTAGGGGCTTTAATGTCAGAAGATGACCTATTTGTTTATGAAAGGGGCAAAAATGTTTGCAAATTTGATGTTGCCACCATGAGCTCATTTTCTCCTCATTCCTTCCTCTAAATGATATAAACGTCCTCTTTAGATTTGAAAACCACGTAAGCATTTTATATTCTCTTGACAGTACCCTCAGCTCCATATTGCAGTGTGAATTTTACCCATTCTGTAAAGATCCTCTCGTAATTATAATATTGAGACCTAAGATTGTCACTTATATCTATAGTGATTTAATATCATTCATTTTACTAGAGGTTCAACAAATTCAAACTGTCAGTGATAAACCTTAATCTGAAATTAAATCAAATGAAAGAATAATTGCAATTAAAGTCAAGAAGCACAACAAAATCTGCAAAAAGTTTAGGTCTGCCAGGATCATTTTGCACAAGACTGCAGGTCAAAATGTGAAATTGTGCCGGAGAATTGGCCTAATAGCTTCACTGTGAGCTCGGTCCTCATAGTCCCCCTTACGGGATGATAATTAATTTATTTTAATAGTCCTCCATCTGCAGTGTAGCTGAATATTCACCAGTAATTTCCTTCAACTCTTGCACTGTATTAGATGTTTTATGTATGACTCTGTACCAGCTGGCACAGGACTGTCATTAACTTTAGCACCATACATTTCTCTCCTGTTTGACCTCAGATCCCATTTACTTCTGGCAGCAGACAGCGGAGGACATCATGGTGTGTGTGCGCATGCCTGAGGGTGTCACCAAAGAGGAGGTGCAGTTCAGGCTGACGGCAGACAACATCAGGCTTGGAGTTCAGGGTTTCCCTCCTTTACTGGAGGGCCAGCTGTTTGCATCTGTAGACCCAGAGGCCAGCGCTTGGATCATCAAAAATGACAAAAGGTGTGCAAAGTTGATGTTTCTGAGTTGCTCTTTGATGTCAGTATTTAAAGGAGCAAAACCAACAGTGACACACAAAGGAAACCTCATGGTACATTACAGCAGTATTGCTTTTGAATGAGCTGAACAGGGAGCCACAAACCATCAACTCCAAGGAACAGTTTCCATCTCCGGTCTTGTTTATTCTCCTTTGTTTACTTTATTTCACAACCTCATATCAAAATAGATAGATCTCACATACTGCAGATAGTCTGCACCACATGAATCTTAGAACAGAGAATTGTTTCACAACTGTATAAATGTATGAAATATTGACTATGTGCAGTTTGCATGCACCATTCTTCTAGAGATTTAAGAGACCTGAGACGCGTTCTGAGCTTGGATCTGGAGTCAGATACGTTTCACTTACCATCATAATGTATTGTATTTATTTATTTACAGCTTCTAATCTTTATTGAATGCTCTAAAGTCATTCAAGGAAGTAGTTTTCTAACCTGTAACACAAAAAAAATGTCTGTAGTCGTACAGCCACTTATTTCACGTATTGTGATATTAGCGATAGTAGAGAATACTCTTCGAAATGGCCTAGTATACAGTCAAGAAATTTGGGACTCTAAAATGTGTCAAGTATGCAATGCATCTAGTAGTTGGGTAGTTTTCTTTATTGCCCAGAAAGTAAATGTGAAAAGTATTCCTCTTATTTTTGGGGTTAATAATGTCATTTATTTTTTTACAACACTGAATCATAAGGATTGTGGCTAGGATTTCACTTGACACTGAGCAACAGAACCCATCTGTAATAACCTTGTCTGTCCCTGTGACTCTGGTCACAGTGTCCTCATACGGTCTCTCAAGCCAAAATGTTAAGAGCTATTAGTTTCGAGAAGCGTATTACATACAATCAACACCATTGGGAGACTGGGACAAATTCCTGTAACCAGGCTCCAGGTTGAGTTTAGCAGGAGAGGAGAACTACTTGAAAATGCTAGGAAACTTCTGAAAGCTTACAACATGCCTTCTGTAGAGAGAAAGTAGAGACTTCCGATGAGAGCTGCGACAGACTCACAAGGTGAAAACATCGCTGTCGCAGCAAAAGTGACAGGGTCAAATTCAGGGCTCGAAGCGAATGCATAATGGACCGTTAGGACTGTTCCTTTTGGGCACCGTTTTGCCCACCTCCATGGCAGTGTTCAGTGTTATGCCCTGAGATTATTGAGTGTCATGGTTGGAACCCTTCTTCAATGTCCAATAGCGGTCGAGGACAGTGCCAGATGAAGTGGTGGCTCATTTTCTTTTTTTTAGAGTCGCCAAAGGTTTTGTACTCCAATTTTTGCAGTATATTGCTAAACTGGAGATCAGTGCGACGACTGTTGAAAGATGGAGATGAACATGTTGTCCTAGTTGTGGAACAGTGAACTCTTTCTCAACTTTTTGAAATACACCAACTGATTCAGTGTTGAAAAACAATAAAGCATTGGCATTGGATCTATTAATCCAGTAGTCAATATGAGTTGAGTCATATCCTCCTTTGTAAGACCTTTTTATCTGTGTGTCTATCGGTTCCATCTATGCTTCCTGTTTTTTCAATACGGGTCCTTGCTATATTCAGTGAAAAGCCTGTTACAATGTTACATAGCCTTTTTGTTAGATTCCCTATCGTGTGTGGGTGTGTGTGAGTGCGCATGTGCGTGCGGTCTGCATCTGGATGTCCTTATACAATGTAAATATCTAGAAAAAAAACACTCCAATTGTTTGTATTGGGCATGTTTTTCCATACCAATTGGTTATACTTTTTATAGACAGACAGCTTTGCACCATCTTGCTTTCCTCTGTCTGCAACTGAATTAAGAAGCTGTCCTTGGGTCCTGTGTTTCGTTCATGTCTTGTCATTGTTTCCTCTTTCATAACATCCAGCAGCACAATAGCATATTAATGATATTTGCTCCTGAAAGCCCATGTTCCCATTCTTCAATTGAGGCTGCAACGTGTGCACAACTTGTCATGTTAAATAGTAGGTTGACTATTTTTATGACTAAGAAAATATCTTTTCTGTTGGTAGAACTGAAACCCAAAGTAATTACAATTCTGAGGTGTAAAGTCATACATTATAAGTACTCTCTACCTCAACTTTAAACTTGAATTTTGTACGTCATGAAAAACAGAGACTTGGATTGGTTTCTGATAGCCAGTTCTGTTTTGCATCTGGTTACCAGTTCCGTCAATTCTGACGTTAACAAATCTCTTTTTTGGAATCTTTTATCACCCTTTTTTTAAGTTTTTTTTTTTTATTATTAGCAAAGAGTAACGTAGAAAACCATTAAGGTAGCAAACTTCTCAATTTTAGCTGTTGCTAACCATGGCTATAGTTGGTCAAAATGACAAACATCAGCTGAAGCTAATTAACTAGCATTCCATAATGGCAAAAAAAACTAAAAACTATTGGCTGTTGTCTAATTGCCCTAGTAAAGAATGAATCATGACAAATAAGATTCAAGTAGGCAACGCCTGATATTTTAATGTCTCATAGACATTTAATATATTATGCTTCTGAAAACTGTGTTTTAGCATGGTAACTAATTACCTGCAAATGTTGAAAGCTAAACCTAATTACATTTAATAACGGATTTGTATGAATTACTAAACTAGTTCCAATGCTCACTGTCATGCTCCTAGACCCTTTTTGAGTGAGATGTGTATTACTGTGCCTCCTTTCAAATTCAGACTGATGCGTCAGAAAGCTTTCATTTGAATACATATTTAGCTACATTAGACTGCCAATGCATTCACAAGGCCTGCATTGGCACAGTCTTATCTGGACTTTTATGCCCAGGAGAGATTGTGCTAATTATTGGTTTACATAACACGCAGAAATAAACTTAATTTTTTTATAGCACTTTTTAAAACAGAAGTTGCTTTACGGGAAGATTAAAAACCGAAAGAGTGAGATAAAAGAAGAGGCAGAAAAAAACAAAACATAAGCATAGGGGGAAAAAAGTGTATAAGCCATAGAGGAAAGGGTACACCATTTTTACAGTAACATTATTTCAAAATCAGTATTTGGCTAAATAATACCGTTAACATGCATTATGTTGTTTCTGTTCTTATTTTTGTCACCATCAAACATGCTTTTAATAGTTTGCAGATGTGGTATTCTGCCGTACTGTGATGCACTTAAAACGGTACATTGTACCTTTTCACCATTCAGCCCTATTCAGTGGACCATAATGCATTGGAGAGTACATGATACATTCAGAACCACAAAACATGAAGCACCAGCATACCATTCATTATGCTCTCTTTGCTTAATGGAAAACTGCAATTGGTGCACTGTGACTAAATATACTCGGAACCTTGAGAACTGACAAGAAAATGTCAGATAAAATTGCTTGACAATGTTATTCTGATTTTTGTTCTAATTTATTTGTATTTTGGCTTGAATTCATAAAGATGGATCTTCATTACCATCATTTATTAAAACAATGAGAGTTAATGAATAGGCTCACATGTCTTTGTATTGAATTCATGGTGCTTCCGCCATAGAAAAAGGATCAAGTGTATAGGTTTTATGTGTGGAAAGACATCATAATATATACAGACTCCGCAGACTCTGCAACCTATGAGTAGCATATGTTCTGAAATGTTTCTGTAGGCCTTTATTGTCAGTAATTAATGTTACTATCTAAATTAGCCATGTAGAAACAATGATTGGTGGTTGCATTTTCTTTCTTTTTTTTTTTTCATAATTTGGCAACAGAAAAAATTGAAGAACTTCTGTTATTATTGGAGACAAGATGTTGGCAGATAATATTTTAGTTACTTTAATGTTGCTAACATTTTTTTTGGTACTTTCTTGTTTTATTCTGCTGCAACTTCAAACACTTGCTACTGAGGAACATAATTTCTGTCAAAACCAGATCAGCCACAGTCCTGTCACCCTGAATAACTCATCAAGCTCTTCTCTGACCTTTCTCATCAAAACTGCATTTTAGCCTACCAGACTGCTCCTGATTGGATGTTTACTAGTTGTTTGCATCATTCTCATTCAAGTACACCATTTGCTCTGTAGTTCATAAAACTCACGCTGTCAGACAATTCCTGAAAGTGTGGAACCAGAGTGGAACCTTTTGGCAGCTTGTGACAAATAGAAAATCAGTTTGTGAGCTTTCTGACACAGCTTGTCTGCACACTCAAGCCTAATCATTTGTATGTATATGACTCATTGATGATCAGCACTTTGAATGAGAATGAATAAGTTTCCATTTGTTTCTATATCAGCTTGGAGGTGACCCTGCAGAAGCGCACTGAGGGACCGATGTGGTCGGAGCTGGTGATGGGTGACAAGAGAGGGGAGAACGTGATGAGCGACGAGCAAGCTGCCCTCATCCACGAGAGACTGACATTCCTCACCTCTGAAGACTTGGTAGGCTGAGGCTCATGTTGATTACTCAAATACTAAGTGTTATGGACAATGTCTTTCATCGGTGCCATCATTTAAACAAATATATCCTGCCAAAGCTGCCTCCTCTTGAATGATAATACCCAACATTTGTGTAAATTTACGAGTGTAAAAGCTGCCCACGAATTAAATGCTAATCTACCAATTACAACATGAGAGATTTTGTGTGCAAAGGTGACATTTTGTCTTGAGCATAGTGCGGAAGAAAAAAGAAAACTTCATCCTCTGAGGAGCAAGAATTGGCTCACAAATTTTTATGGCATTCTGCTGATTTTCGATAAACACATTTTTACATCTCAAGCTGACTTTATTAATGTCCATTTTTCCTATAATTAGTACACATTTTCATAAATCTTTTTTTCAGCAAATTCCTAAAAAATGATTAGGAAATTATTCTGACATTTGGCACCCATAATATAAAGTGTTACCAAATTTTGTTATGAATAAAATCTACAAAGGCTAAGATACATGTTTTATTTTATTTCACAATATCAATATATTTTGTGATCCAGTATTTTGTAGAAACTCAATTGTAAAATGGTTGATAAATAACAAGATGGAAATGCCTGTGTTTATCTTATCCGGTGACTTAAATACAAATTATTAAAACCACAATCCTGTAAACCCAGTATTACCATAAAACTGTACTGTTTTGGGGATTTGAAACACCCAGGAAATAGTAAAGCGAAATATATTGTGGAATAAACGTCAAAAATGTTAGTTAATTTTATTATCGTTATATACCGTCATAGCGCCCTGCCCCATTGATAAATGTCTGGCTGAATCCCTGCAGTGTTAAATCAATCAGCAGTATGTGTATTACTCAAACATTCAACTTTCATGAGGCCAAGCTTTCGCTTTCGCTTGTTTTCTCAGGAGGGTTCCTCATGACCTCACAGAGATTTCTTATTTTAGTCCACTCTTCTAGCTTTAAGCAGCCCTCCCTCCTCCGAGGCCTCTCATCTCTGTCCTTTCCCTCTTCAGCTGCTCCTCGCCCTCCTCTGTCTGACATCTTGTACACATCATCACATTTTTTAGCCATATCCTCTCTCACCCTTACACTTTATTAGTATCATCTGGGTCCACTTGAGGTCCTCAGTACAAATCAAGCCTTTTACATGTTAATAAATGCAAAACGAGTGTAACCGTGGCCTCGGCCTTGTTTTCCCTGTTCCTCATTTTTTTATCCAGAACGGAAACCCTGACGGGGACAAGCCCCCTTGTAACTCTCAGGAGCTGGAGGACTGTGATGGGTTCCCAGAAGACAGCTCCAGCCTCACACACTTTGATGGAGAATCACTCAAACCCACTCAGGTGGTGAGTAACACCTATCTCCTTCACTAGTAAACACGTTGATGCTCCAATCCTTCAAACCTGAGTCGTAAGATTTAACATTTTCAGTCGTGTCTGCCACCTCCTTCCATCGTGCATTCCCCTCAAGTACACTGCTGGCAACCTGATGCTATCTCCCTTCATAAGAGCATGATTTTATTCAGCACTGCCCCCAGTGAGCAAGCCAGCGCCACCCTTGCACTTTAACAAGCTTCTGGTTCAGAGAGCCCCACAAAGGCCCAGTAAAGAAGAAACAGGCCCACCCACTCCATTTCCATCACCTACCCTCGTGACTTGAATATTAAGAAGCTGAACCATTGTACCTGGCATCTATTTTTATAAATGCTCATCCTGGGAATGTACTTGTCAGGGTACAACAGGTCACTTTGCTTTTGTGTGGAGAAAGGCGTGGACATGTTGACATTTATCAGATGGTACCAATGCTCTGCATCAAAGGAGGCGTTTACTCATCGTCAACCTATTAAAACGGATATTTTCCTACTGTTCTCTGATCAAAGACTCTCTTGACTGTCCAATTCAGCTGCAGTAAGCGTTAGCCTCTTAAGCAAAAGGTCACAGCGGATTTATAAACTACATTGCTGGCATTTAAAATGGTGTTTACAGTCTATCCCCAGCATATACTTCAACAAACAATAATTATTATCGTATTACACTTTATGTTGTCAACAAGAGTCTACAGCCATGTTAGCAGCTCTTTGAGTATGTACTTACGCTCAGCAGTGCTTTAAGCTTAATGCTTAAATCAGCATGCTAACATGCTCACAGTGACAAGGGTAAAAGAGTTATTTTAGCGGATGTAATGCATTTACTAATTAGCACCAATAGTAAAGCTGAGGCTGATGGGAATGTTTACAGGTATTTAACATAACAGGAGACGTATTTGTTCCCCAAGGGGGAAATTGACAAATTCACATTTGGGTCATACGATTTTAACTTGGATGCTGGCACTAGATGAAAAGTTAAGAGATCACCAAAGTTTTTATAATTCATTCTCAGGGGAACATAAGTGCGTGCACTCAGTTTCATGGCAATCTATCCAATAGTTATTAAGACATTTCATTCTAGCTAGCTTGATTAAAAAGCACATAACTACTACTGTGAGGTGAGAGAAACTAAATGCTGGAGTCAAATTCCTTGTATGTTTACACTTGGCCATAAAAAACAGATTCTGTAGAAAACCGCTGTAGAAAAACAGGATTTTGTCTAGTTTGGGTTGTGAATGGCTTTTGTGTGGTTTTCAGATTTAAAGAAATGCCTGAATATTTCAAGATAGGAAAGGAGATAAGGAACTTGTCTTTTCCATTATTTCCATCATTCGTGAAATTTCCGCCTTGTGTTATTTGTCACTTTTCTACTATACTCATCTAAAGCTCTGGAAGGTTTTTGCTCAAAAACCGCAATTGTTGAGGAAGATGGGAGCCTGTTGCAACCTTCCAACAACAATGTAGGAGAAAAAAAAAATAATTCTATTGCCACTACTGTATTTGTCCCAAGGTGAAAAACACACGAGTCTTTGCTGGAGAGAATGTGATCTATTTTAGTTGGCGAAAACAGGCTTACAGTTAAAAAGGAAAAGGGGGATTTATTAACAGTTCTTTAGACTTAAATTTATGTATGTGTTTCTGCTGAGAAAGTGACATGTACATGTTCAAACTCCATGACGTAAGTATTTATAGTAGCAAATAACAAACTTACCTCTTTATTTTGGAAATGCATAATGGTGAGCTTAAGTTAAGTTTTGTTACAGTTTAAAAAATGCTCTATTCATTTGTGGACATTAGTGTATGTCCATCACTGATGCGCCTCTTTCAGTTTCTCTGTTTCATTTGCGCAAAAATAATTTATGGTTAAGAATTTCCCATCACAAAAACTCTCACAACAGTCAAACAAACCCTTTCACTATGTAATGAAAGGCTAATGATGAGTATTGAATACAAGGTGCAGTGTTTCTGCCCAGGCTGTGATGCCTTTAATGTTTCTCACTCCATTTACTCTGCAAAGGCAAGCTGCTGCCTTTAAATGAGGTGGATTAGAATCGTACCTGTACCATCAGCCTTTAGAAGGTCAGTTTGTTCCGTGTGGGTGTGGATGGGTGTGTGTGGGTGGGTTGGTGTGTATGGGTGGGTGGATGTTTTCCCGTGTTTATCCGTATCTCGTCCAGGAAGCCTTACCTTTCTATTCTTCAGTTCTCTGCCTCATTTTGTCCGCCTTAATGCTTCAGTTGCTTGCCTGCCCACTACGACATATGCTGAACTTTTTTTTTTATTTTTATTTTTTATATAAAACCTTTCAGCTTAAAATTGTGACCGCCTATTAATTTGGCACCTTTGTCGATGTGCTTCTCTTCGGTTCCAATCCCAGGTGAAAAGACTAAGAATGTTTTTTTTTATCCGTGTTCCCTAGAAGGAAGCTGTGAGTCATATCCACTGGCCATATGTGTAATACCTTTTCCAATGGAGTATATCTGTATATCTGTTAACTGTATTTACTGCAGGTTTTGGTTATCAAGGCTTTCTTTGAAAAATAAGATTTAGGAAACTTTGAAAATGTGCAGTTTGTAATTATCAAAAACACCATTAAAAATCTGTTTATATATAACAGGGATATTGTATGTTAAAAAAAAGCAACACTTGCAGCGTCAGTCTAAGGATATAAATAGCAGTTAGTCGGTCCACCACGTTGGTCCAGACTGGAATATCTATTGAAAGGATTTCTATGGCAATGTTTACAGACATCTGTGGTTTTTCTGAAACATATGAATTATTATATATTATTTTTATTTGGTATAGACATCCATGGTGCCCAGAGGATGAATCCTAATAGTTTTGGTGATCCTCTGACTTTTCCTTGCTGACTCCACCAGCAGGTCAAATATTTCACTTATTTAGAGCCCAAACCTTTGAAGACCACCATATGGCTTACTTTTTTTTGTTTGTGTGTGAAATATCTTGACAACTGTTGAATGGATAGCCATTAAAGTTGGTGCAGACAGTCCCTCCAATTGAGCTAAAATAATTTTGGTAATCCTCTGACTTTTCATCTGGCACCATTCCCATCAGCCTCTGATGTACTTTGTATTTAGTGCTAATTAGAACATGTTAGCAGGCCAACTTGATAAACTAAGATGGTTAACATGGTAAACATTATACTTTGCTAAACATCAGTATGTTAATATTGTCATTGTGAGCATGTTAGCTGTGCCGAAGTACAGCCTCACAAAGTCACTAGCATGGCTGTAGACTGTTGAGATAATCAAAGCTAAAATCCTACGTCTTGCTGCTGAGCTAACATTATTAATTACAGTGTGTGATGATAAAAACATAATGTGAAACTTGTCTCTTTCATGGTGTTGGCACTGCCAAATGACTCCGCAAGCCAATTAACATCTTACCATTACAGAGCACAGACAGCTTCTCTGAACACAGTGAATGTTCTGAGTTTTTGTGTAAAATACATAATGATACCAGCATTGAAATAATCTGGTTTTCCCCCCTTTTGATTCAAGAGTTGACAATAATTAAATGTGATATTAAAGAGATTGATACAATGAGGCAATGTGAATTTTCTATTGAATATTCATGATCACACACCAGACTGAATGATATCAAGGTCTTCATGTCTGACTGTTTGATTTAACTTGTGTCTTTGCAGTCAAATGAAAAGCAAAAGTTCAGCGTCTCGGGCAAGAGAGAGTCTAAATAAACAGCGCTTTGTCCTCCCGATATAAAGGCGAGTGAGCAGCAGCCTCACAGGAACATGACGGAAGCGGTGATGATGATGACAGGTAGTTGGCATTTCAGCTGTTATTACAGACATATGGCCTCTGTATACAGATACATTTGCTTTTGCTTTCGAAATGCCAACCACTCACTTCCTGTCATCCATCTACAAAGCCTACAAACCCTTTGATGATAACAAGGAAATTCACTAAAAGCTTCTTTCAGACTGAGAACAGGTAATTTATTTTGAGTATTTGTCTATACAGAGCCCAACTGTAGTGCTTGTAAACTTTTCCACGAGTGACAACTTTACACATTGTCCCAGTTAACAAAACAAAATATTGAATGTTTTCTAAAAAGGGCAACTGTATGGCAGGTACACTAAAACATGATTATTTTATTTATTGCAAATCAAGTAACTATACAGAAAGATATTACAATACACCCGAGCAAACTTTGTGCTTTACCACAAGGTATAAAGCAGACAAAAAGGCAAACAGTGTTTACCCCATTCTGTTTCTGCTATGTAGATGCATTAAACACATTTAACAGTATATGCAGAAGAACACCTGAGAGGGTTTTTTGCTGTGTCCAGGTCATCCAGTCTTTAATAAAAATCCCCTGGTCCCTAAGAACTGTGCTTACCTTTCATGTTTTTAATCGCTCTCTATTTTGAATAGCATATTTCGGTTTAGCAGGTAACATAGGAATTAGCAGGAATTTAGATTGAGGATTCTAGAGTTTAATCTGATGCTTTGTTTTGCTGCTGGCGGTTAAATCCTACTCCTTCAATAATGGCTTTCTAAAGAAACTAAAGCAGAATAGGAATTTATTTTCTTTTTGATTCTTCTGATTTCCCTGGTTTGTAAGGTAAGATCTGAACACTCTGCTGTACATATCTGACACAGAAAGCAGGCCAGAGACTGTATGACAATATGTGCTATAAAATAATGAGACAAAAGCCTCATGATTGGATGTTTCCTTTTTTTTGTGTGGAATTTGACCATTAACAAGCCACAGAATATCAGAGGAAATGGTTTTATTTCCCAGGACCCAGGCCAGGCATAAGTAGAGTAGAGTAATGTATTACAATACGTACAGTAACAATGCTCAGTCACCGACTGAAATGTCTTGAATTGGAGAAGAAAAAAACAAATCTTAATATCCTGCAGCTGGCTAATGTAATTCTTAATAAATGTGGCAGAGAGTTTCCAGCTCCCAAATATCTTCATCAAACAGTAACTGTATAATATTATATTTCAGGTCTAAGATAATGAAAGAGATGCAACTAGATTTTCCGAAAGTATGAAAGCTTATCCATAAGATTGTATCTATAAGGCATATTTTGTATTGGTGCATTTTCACTCTTTCAGTGCATCAGAAGCAACACTTCCTCTTGGACTTGTGTAGAGTTTTTACGTGATCATAACATCTTTAATGATGCTGACGACAACATTTTTATTTATAGAAAGATTAAGACATTTGTGGTGAAATTTGGTTATGTGTTGCTTTCAGTGTAGGAGCCGTGTTGCCACCCACAGATGGCAACAAAGTCTGAACATTTTAATTTCTTTTAGTATTATCGTGAAAATATAAAACCACTGTTTTGTTTGATGTTTTAGTGTCCGGGATTGCCTGAGTCCAGTTTTTTTAATCTGCCCACTCTACCAAGTTGACTGATTTGTCTGGCATCATCACATGAAGCAGCGGTTTCTCGGTTGGAAAAAAAAAATCGATCCAATGAGCGCCCCGAGGGGACTAGCGATTAGCCAAACGGCACCACAGGCGGGACGACATAGTTTTTAATCCACTTCACTCCACTCTTCAAACCCCAGCAGAACCAGTATGTTGGTATGGCTATGTGTATGTGTATGCAAATCCCCCTCCTCCATAGAAATCGGTTAGAGTGGAAGCCTCGTCAGACTGAAGATGGAAACTGAATGTATGATATCAGGGAATACTGAAACAAACTTGTAAAGAAGCTAAATAAATTCACATAAGAAATTTGGTCAGATCATTTGCAAAGGTGCAGTTTGTGTTATGTGCAGCATACTACCTAACATGGAAGTAAATGGAACCAGCTAAGCTCAACATCCCCTCATTTACACTGAACAGTTTTAATTGAAACTACAGCATACTAGGGCTGCAACAAATTATTTCCCTACTGCTTATTTTATAGAATGTCATTAAGTGCAGAGCCCAAGTTCATTTCCTACAGCGTCTTGTTTTGTCTGACCAACAGTTCGTAACCCAAAGTTTCAGTTTACAATCATGGAGGAGTGTTTTCTAACAGAAATATTCAGATTTGAGAAACTGGAACCTGTGAATTTTTATGATTAATTAATAATCAAAGCATTCGCCGATTACACCTGTGGACTAACTGTTTAAGCTTTCTTCTAAATAAATATGAAAACTCATGGGCTCAAATTCAAGGTTTCGGAATTTTCGTGAGTAACTGGGACATTGTTTTCTAAAAGATGCATTGCTGTTGTGTTTTTTTTAAATATGTATTTGATCAACGCTCTGACTAGCACAAATGAAACACAATTCATCTCCATTTTAATGGTGTGATGGCAGATGTTAATGGTGGGAATTTCAAAAGTTGGATCTCAAAATCTTGGCACACCACCATCTTGCATCTAATAATACTCAATTTGGCAGCTGTGTGCCATGCAGGGCTGACTGTTTTGACATCATTTTTACAGCAGCTGATTTCACTCATTGCACAGAGGAGAAACTAATCATTGAAATCACTTTGAGGCTTTAAGTTCAATGAAACTTGCATACACTCTGCCCTTCATGACAGATACAATCTTTAACACTGTACTTATTCTTTGTTTTCATTTTTTGTTTCTTTTTATTGTTCACAAATCATGACTGGGGTGGTCACTGGTGTCATTGTAGTCAACTCTCACACACAGGATCTACTAAAGCATGAGCGAACGTCTGCCGCATGCTCAAAGTCAAAACACAAGTGGCACGAAAATGAGGTTTAGAGTGGAGGAGTGATGGCTTGCTAAAAGGCTTGTCATTGCGCACAATCATCAACCATCAACATGTGTGCTGCTTTATGCCAAATTTTCAATGCCTGTCAAGTGTGTTTTGAGATGGGTAGGACAGCGCTGCCTGACAGCCTGTAAAATATGTTGGCAGCTGGATTCACAGGGTGTGGGTTGACTCCGAATGAGGGATCGGTGTGAACAGTCAATGTCAAGGAGCGATTATGTCACAACCACGGCCTTGTTCTCTCCAAAACAAATTGGAGTCAGACTAGAATATCTTCAAACCACACACACGCTATTACGTCAAGTACATCCATCAGAGTGAACTGAGTCTTGGGCAAATACATGGCCTTTATGGCTGTTACAAACTATTCAGTACAGCTCTTCACCCTTAATGGCCACACTGAATTTCAATGGAAAGATCTTCTACAAACAGTAACGGTAATATTTCCTTTTATTATATTGATAACCACATGGGAAGAAAGATGTAGAGAAACCTGTATTTTTTTTTACTTTTTTTTTTTTTTTTTAAATCAATCAACAAAGACAACAAAAATAGACTTTATTGATCCCACACAGGGAAATTGAATGTATTTTCCAAATCCAACCAGAGATACAGGAAGTAAAGAAGGAAGAGTGTAAAAAATGAGGGAAGACAAAAAGAGAGGAGAGGATGGAAAGGAAAGAAGCAAAGAAAAAAGGAAAAGGAAGGAAGGAGAGAAGAAAACAAAGAAGGAAGGAATAAAGATAAATGAATGAAGGAGGGAAAACTGGAAGAAGAAAGGAGGGAAAAAGGAATGAAGGATATAAGTAAGTAAGTAAGAGAGAATAAAAAATAGATGGGAAATCTATACAGGTTCAGCCACACAACAGATTACAACAGGGCACATCAGAACATCTATCCTTCACACCATGTTATTTAAAAAATCTCTACTAAATTGCATTTTGGGAAACTTTGTTTCTCTCCAGGTGAATCTTGGCAGCCATCAGTACCTGTTCACAGTTGATGGGAACCCCTCTGAAATGCCATGCTTCTGCCTCAGACATGATGTGGACGCTCTGGTGTGGCAGCCTCGTCCCGACCAACCCAGTAACATGTGGGAGCACATTGCCACGTTCAACGCCTTAGGTAAGAGCTTCAACTAAAAACCCCTTTTCAGCTTATATACTTCTAAATCGCCACAAAGCCATTATATTTGTAGCAGTATCTCCCAAAAACCCACAGAAATATATATTATATTTTTTAGATGTTTAGATGTGAGTCATTAGTGATGTTTAGACATGTGCACTGAAAAGATGAATGTAAATGGACTGCATCTATATAGCTTTTCTAGTCTTAACGACTACTCAAGATTTTTGAGGACTATGGTTAACTGCTCCCAGATCTCTGCAGGGTAAATCCAGACAGCTAGCTAGACTATCTGTCCAATCTGAGTTTTCTGTTGCACGACTAAAACAACTTTTGAACGTACACATTTCACCAAAACAAGTTCCTTCCCGAGACTATTTTGCAGCGTCACCGTGGCTTATCCCGGTGCTTACCCATGACAATTGTGATTGGTTTAAAGAAATGCCAATAAACCAGAGCAGTTTTTCTCCCATCCCAGAATGCTGTGTGGACTAGCCATACCCTCCTCTGCAGCGCTGTGGAGGAAGGTCTGGCTAAGCGAGACTACTGGATGTGGGAGTTGTTTGAAGATGTAAGCAGCAGTCTCAGTGGCGGCCTACTTTAATTTGTATTTTTGATATATCATGACAACTTGAGTTGAATTATTAATTCTTACAGCAATTAACTTTGTTTACATCCACTGTCATGCTGCTGTGCTTCTAGTGCTGCAGTGGCTAGACAACAGAACATTTCAAATGGCGGCAATACATCTGCAGTAAATGACCAGGGAGTTTACTGACACTGCTTGTAGTGTACAAGGACACACACATAAATGTGTGGAAAAAGGATCATACAACAGATTTCTATGCTCTGCATTTAAACCGTTGAAAGAGGTCTGGATGATAGTGTGCCTCTTAGCTGAGGCACTAACTAATGGGTTGAGGCTGTTTTAATTTAACTCCAAATCTCAAATCAAATACTCAGGCCATCAGCCAGTGTACCCATTTCTATAGCCGTGTCTCTTTCAATCTCCGTCTTCATTGAACTCATCTACTCATCTACTCATCTTTCTCTTCTTAACGACGACTTCTGGAACACGTTTTATTTCAATTTTCACTTTGACAGGTATGACATCTTCATTTGTCTTTTTCATTAAACACCGCACGTAGAGTTTTACCAATCTGTCTGTTAGGAATACATCATCCAGTTTAAGAGGGCATATGGATCCCAGGGGATTTTTTCAGTGAGGCCAAATGAGGCTCAGAGAGAAAATGGGCTGAAAACGTGCATGTTTGAGCATCAAAATCAGCCTTGTTAAGGTGTAATAGAAAGAACTGTCAGTCTGATAAATAGTTTTCCCCTTCCACATGAGTGGGTGTCTATTAAACCAGCATGTTGTGGATCATTTAAAGTTTGTATATATTTATATAGGTAAATATATGTCCTGCACTGTTGAAAACAAACATTAGGTTCATGTATGAAAGGTATTTCTGGGGGGAAAATGATTTTAAGAGAATTGAGAGAGTTACAAGAAGTTACATAACCCAATAATGGGTTTGGTATTGATTGTGCTGGTCGACGCTCTACTGGGCAACATTATTTTTATTACAGTATTTCTATTAATGACAAAGTAAAGCAGCAGTAGAAAAATAAGTCCTTTCTTCTGTTATTGAAGCACCCTGGTGTCAGATGAGAAATCTCAGGACAGGAGGTGGCTAATCAGGTTTTCAGAATAAAAGATCATTTGTTTTTTAGCCGCGATGGAGTACACCTTCCAACAAAAGCTCAGTTTACCACCATCAGGTCTTTTGTCCTTTCTTTTGTTGTCGTGGTATGAAGTGACCACAGACCTTTTTGTTTCATGAGCAAGCTGTGTGCACCTCACTGATAAAAACTTGGTAAATAATTGAAGTTTAATGCATTCAAATACCTAAAAAGAAATTGAACAAAAATACTGAAAAGCTTTGTCAGTCTTGCAGGTTTTATCTTGATTTGTTTGATTATGCAGAGCCCAAGGTGACAAATTAACTTGTTTTGTCCATTCAGTCAAAAACCCGAAGCTATTTATTTTACACTGACATATAAAACAGAGAAATCTACAACTCCTCACATTTGAGGAACCAGAACCAGCTAATTCATTATATTGTTGTTGATTCATTTTCTCTCCATCAACTAATTGAATACTCGACTAATTATTTTTAGTGCTAAATGTTTTTACTGTATTGATGTTTTACATTGATGGAGCCCTTTTCAGTATATGTAAGTATATCTCTGCTACCTTAGTGCTACCGCTGTCTAACTGACTTCACTGGCTTCACTGGCTCATTAATGTGCGTTCTGTATTTACAGTAAATACCGTAAAATCATGAATACGTAAACACTGATGATAGTCTGAGGGATTGAAACATTTGCTGCTGATTTAAACCTTTTTCTTCACCCAAGCACTTATTCCTTGTCCGCAAAAATTGTAGCTACCTGGGTAGCTTTTCAATACTTCAAATATTCTCCCTGTGCACCAAAGACAAGAGAAATGATTCTGTTAGCACGGTATCCCTTTTGTTTTACCGCAATTTAAAGCTTTCATTGGGACTATGCACCAGAACACACACCGTTATAGATGGGGCAGTGGGGGCCTGAAGGTTACATAAAATTGGTTTGTTACTGGAAGGTGGATCTAATAACCATCCAACTTCAATCCTCGGCCTGGCAGGATAAATCTGCGTGGCGAAAGGGCAGCGCTTGCTCTTCCCTTATTTCCATTAAGGTGCCATTGAGCAAGTCCCTGATACCCTAGCTATCAATGGTTACAAGCAATAGAGTCATTGGTTACTAATTGGACACATACCTGAACAATCTTTCTTTCCTTTGTAAGCATGTGTGCAACAAAAATGTGGTGCCACTCAGCCAAGGCATTCTAAAAAATACTGTATCTGTACGAATGTGATATTTATGTTTCTGGGTAATACATTTGAACAAGCAGGGGTTGAAATATATTTGAGGACTAGACAATTAATGTTATGTATTATTCACAACATCATTTCTTTTAGACATTTGTTTTTAGCCTTATTGTTGTTAAGCGAGCAAGTTTCTTCAAGTCCGTTTTAAAAGGCCTGAAAGTGTTGAGGATGCCCAGTTCAACCTGCTGGAGTTGCTGATGCTTCGTGTGAAAGTGTTTTTGCGGCTCTGGAGGAAATAAATTCAGGAGAGAAAGCAAGTGGAAAGTGTCTTTACGACATCTTTACTACAGAAAAACAAACAAACAACCCTGAGGTGGTCAACTGTCAAACGAGCAATAACTACCACTTACAAGAGCCTGACAGGAGAGTGTGTGAGTATGTGGCTGATAGACAAGCTACACAAATGTGGGATTCACTTCATGCTTTAATTGTATTAGTTGATGTTTCATTTTCATGGTCGTCTAATATTTGGGCCCTACGGTAGATTACCCGATCTAGAATCGAATATATATTACATACTTGATCAGTGAAAAGCGTGTGAATCAACATCCCTAACCCCAACTGCTCTAGTGGAACTGTTCTTTTTTTTAAATAATACTACACGGCTAGGCAGCTTCTAATTGTGACTGTGCATCCCGGTGTGGGTGTAAACCGGTCGCTCAAAGATCCTCTCTGCATTTCTCTAATCTTCCCGTTCTGTTTTCATAGGCTACGTCCAGGCATCCAAGCGGGATAAGAAGTTTGCGACCTGCGCTCCAGACTTCTCCTACGCTTCACTGTGCGAGTGTCTCCGCCGAACATTCATCTACCGACAGCCGTCGCCGGTGGAAACCGTCCTCTTCAACAGGAAGCAAGGCCGTCAGGTAGGACAGGTTGCCAAGCAACAGGTGGCCAGCCTGGACTCTGATAAACCAATCCTGGGCTTCAGAGCAACCAATGAGAGACTGTACATCCTGACCTCCAGCAACCTCTTTGTTCTAAAGGTCAATAATAATTAGATTTGGGATTTGGGTTTTAATCTCATTTCCACCCCCTCACAGCAATCATTCCAAACTGAAGATCTGTTATCTGCTACAACTAAACAAAACTTCCTCATGTGTACATTTGTGCTGTCTGTACTGAATGTTTGTGTCAATGTTTAACCTCCCACAAGGCTTCTTTGTTGCAAAATGTCGATAAGATCAAAAAGTAAGGAACCATGTTCTGAAAGACAAATTATTATAATAACTAAATAAAAAAAATAAAAAAACGCGATTAATGTTTCCAGGATATTCATTAAGAAATTAAATAATCACAATTTCTCTGAATGATTTAATTCAATCATCGTCAAGTGAATCCCATTTGATGATACTGGATGTTTCATTAATATACATTTCATATATGTGGCGCCCTATTAATGCTCACTGCATTGTTAGACATTTGTAATGCCATGAATTCCAATTCATAAAATTCATAAATACAATTTGTAAACGTGTCTTAATGTGTGACTGATTTACTGAAGGCTGGCTGTGCTGCACTGATGGTTGGTTGTAGTTTTTGACAGATGGTCAGAGGGGAAGAGGACGCTGAGGAAATTCCTCTTCTTTGCTCATTCTACAATCATTACTGTGGAAGTATGAAAGAGACCGTCATTTCCATAAATTTCCATAAACATGTTTCACACATCACACTGGCTCAATTTGCATTGGCCTCAATCTTGGACAGATTGGATGGACTTGAAGCCTAAAATCTCAAGACACCTAACATTTCAATCACGTCTGCTACCTTTTTTTTGGTGAAGGTTGAAATTGAATTGCTACACTTCTCATACATGCTTGGAGTGTTGGAATGTTTATAAAAAAAAACCTATTCTTAATAGTCACATACATGTACAATGTAGTGAAAGTTTATTTCTTTATTCTTAACCCATCCTAGTATTAGGAGCAGTGGACAGTTATTTATACAGCATCCGGGGAGCAACCTACAATAAATACAGTAGATGGTGTCTGATGTATTTGTCCTCTAAACATATTAAACTAGAGTACATGTCCATTTTAGAAACCTGGGACAGATAATGGAAGAAATTTCATGTTTAAACTTTTGAACATTTCCTCCAGTATTAAACATGGGATGAGCTGCTGTTTGAATGAGCTACATTTTTCAAATCTTTATGCCAATGCCAAAGTCCTTCTGCTAAACTACACTTATTCAGCAGAACAAGACATTTTCTTTTTCTATTTTAAGAAACCCACTCATCCAATCAACCAACCAGATAGGAAAAGATTCAAGAGAGACACTAATGGACTTGGACTTTTTTTTTTTTTTTTTTACATTTTCCTTGATTACAACACAACAAAAGGGGGAAGAAACAGAGATGAAGGTTTTTGCAGGATTAGATCCAAAAAGGCAAGAGTATAAAACACAACATCACCTTTGACTCCTGCAAGAAATAGATCCACAAATAGATGTCTTTTCATTTGCAGCCTTTGTTTGCTGTGGGGTAAAACTTGCAGATCTTCAGAAACTGCTCTAACTTATTTATTAAAGGTTTAAATTGCCAGTGTTGTGTGAACTGGAATAACCAAGGAACCAGTGGATCAGCGTGAGTTCCAGTCAACAGCAGTTTGGCTTTACAATTCAATAGCTATCAGGATGGTTTTCTGAAGACTATCTGCAATTTGTTTCCTCAGCTCCCCTGAGTGCTGCCGGTTTCCGAGGCGATTTGTTTACCTCAGCTACAGCCACACAATAGACTCGGTAATCACTCGTTTCTCTTTTCTCGGTCATTGTTTTACTCAGGATAATCCAGTTTTACTCTGTTTTTATTGAATTATTGGTGTGCAATTCAATTAGACTGCACCACTTGTTTTTAATTGCTGTACCAGCATCCTTAGATTACTTAAATGGATAATTTCTCTAAGGACGGCCTCGGTCTTTTCTCACTCACGGAGAAAAAAAACACTATCAAGCCATCTGACCACAGAGAATTGAGTAATGAAAGATAGTTACCGCTCACCGTCTGCATTCACCAAACCTTCATATTGCTGTGATCAGGTTAACACCACATGCCTTTTGAGGACTTTATTAAAAAGCATTTTCAAGATTGACAGCCATGCTTTAAAAATATTTTTTTATCAGTCCCTCTGGGTGAGTTGCATTGGATGCAGACTCAGGAAAGTTGATCTTGCTCTAAATTAAAATCATGTTTCGTTACGTTATCAACGATGTGCAGCTGGCTCCTATTTCACACCAGTGTTTGTATTTTCAATGATGCCATGTAATACAGGTACACATTCAGTTATTCAGTACAATGTATTGTAGTTCTTTAACTGATGCTAATGCGTGAATCGCAATCAAAAAAGGAAGATAATGATAGATTATGCGACTGACTCCAGAAACCAAGTGCATCCCATGACATTCAATAAAATAAAAAAGCAGTTTTAAATTAATTTAATTTAGTTGTAAATGTTTAATTAGAATATATTTGGTACCCAACTTATGAAGATGTGTGTCCATTGGTTGCTTATTTTAAAACATTGCATATTGTAGAAGGTAACGTAGAAAAAAGTTCTTTGAGTTTGCCGAACAGATTCCAGTGTATCTCTATTCTATATTCTGCAGTACAGACCGTACGAGGGCCGAGTAACGTGCCACAGTCTGAGAGACATGTTATTGTTCAGCCTTCAGTACATTTTACTGTCACATCTCAGATTATTACTTTACTAATTACAGAACAAGAAACAAATCTCAGCAGTTAAGTTTCAAGTTCATGCTCAGCTGCTGAGTGAAGTGATGGCTGTGGAGAACATTTAAAAAATCGTGTACACAAAGCTGAATAACCAGATTTCTCGTTTCATAGGATATATCCTGAATATGTTCAAAACCGGCTTACTAGTGTGCATATTAACACACTCAAGGTGGAGTAAATACGTTGTCATAATTAATACAGTATGTTATTAAGATGTATTCATTTTACTCAGTTTGTTGCTCATGTTTATGTTTTAATTATTGTTGAAATGAGCATTGGTCTTTAATTCATCATCAATCATACTTTAGTATTTCTATATCTTTATCGAATGCCATACCAGAATGTAATGATGCCATCTTAACTGTGAAGAATAATTGAGTGGCCTTCAAAAAACTTGGTTTGTGATTAAAGCTCAGCTCCTCGTGATAAGACTGAATTTCTCTGCAGGTGTCCCTTTTTAAGTGATTAAACAATTAAAGTAAACAAAGCCAGATAGGATCATTTATGTAGGTAAATGATTATTGAGTTGATTTCACATTCTTTTGGTAATGAATAGAGATCCTCCCTGGTGGGATCAGTACATGGAGGGAAAGTAATTAGATGTTATTGATGTCATACCTGTGCGGTTGTCTCTTCACCAGACAGTGAATGTTAGACACAATGGAAAGCGTAACGTTCACTGACAGATTTATATTGTCAATGTTGTATTGTTTTCAAATTATATATTGTTTACAGTAATTACAGACACATTATAGTCTACTGTCAGCTTACGCTAGGTGTGAACTGCAGTTTCCCAAGATTTTGAGAAATAAGATAATATAAGATAAAACTTTGTCTGTTCACCCAGAAAATGTCCTTGCATCGTCTGCTCCAACAATTAAAACATTAAACACAAACATAAAAAACATCTGTATGGTCACCCAACAAACATCTTTCCGTCTCTCACACACACACACACACACACACACACAGACCAATTCCAAACGTAATATTTATGATTGTCATGATTGCATTCCCTCAATGATACACAGATCACATGATCACCGCTTAGCTTACAGTAGTAAGTAATACAAAGACGCTTGTAAGTGAATTTTATTACTTTTGGACAGAGCCAGGCTAGCTGTTTCCCCCTTTATGCTAAGCTAAGCTAACCAGCTTCTGGTGGTAGCTTCCCATTTATCATACATGAGAAATTGATCTTCTCATTTAACTCTCGGCTTAAACAAATACGCATGCTTCTCAATAATGTCAAACTATTCCTTTAAAAACTAGCTGGAGGGGTGAAAACCAAACAAAAGTTAAAAATAAAAGATGACCCCTTTCACATCTCTTGATCCATTGTTAATATAAAATATTGATTAGAGCAGCTTTAAAGGATAAGGCTGGTGATATTTTATATTTTTCTTATTGTCAACAAAGCTCATGAAAAGACCAAAACTAAGTCTGTCACTGTGATTTTTATTTATTTAAAAGGACAAGTAAATTCCTAAAAATAATCTGAGAACTGTAGTTTTTAGACAAGTATAGGTCCCCAGGTTTGCTAGGGACTATTTTCATCTGTGGATTAATAAACCGTTGGAGCTGTGGTGAGAATTTACAGCAACAGGATGTGAATGTAGATGGACTCAAAATAAACTCCAGTGCCCACATTCATTGTAATGAAGGTCACACAGTGTGGTTCATTAATGTGTTATATATCAATATAAAAGTGCAGTATATTAGGCTTTGGAAACACAGGCAATACTTCTAGTTGAATCATCTTATTGTTTTTGGGTCTTTCATGAGATTTGTTGACCATGATAAAAATACAGAATATTGTCAGCCTTATACTTTAAGTATACAACCACATAAATCCTTGATAGAGGGCTTTACAGTTTCATTACTGTAGCTGTATGACATGAAAAACTAGTTTAGGAAAAGTGACCCCTCTTTGAACAGCTACTCGACACAGTACGTTTTCTTCAACGTGTAATTATTCATAATGCTCTCTTGTTGCAGGAGAGCTGTAATTACACTTACGCCACTCCTTGTCTTTGTTGCTGTCTCTGTCCAGGGTGTCATGATGAACATTACAGTCCCATTATCACAGAACAACCCTCTTTTTATTGTGCTGAAACACTTTAATTTCAGAGTTAATGAGCCAGAAAGTTTCTTATATAATGTTTTTCCTCTCTCTGCTCATCCTCCCTCATCTTTCTTCCCCCCCACCCCCAACCTCTTACAGTATTTCTCTCTTTCAACTATACTGTCACTTCATCAGTCCCTCTTTTGCACCTTGTCTGTTTGACACTTGATTAGGCTAATTTCAGACTTCTTAATATTATAGTGGCACAGTAATGTTACTCATCTAATTCGAGGCCTGGATCCTGCAGGATGTCCGCAAATTATAGCCTGTCATACAAGGGCATAATTTCAAGTGGTAATCTACAGGTTTTTGGATTTTGTCCTTGTTAAATAAATAATTGTTGTGGTGTTTCTGCTCTGCAATAGCCAGTAATCACCTGCCACTTGTCTTGATGAAGTCTCTTTAGTGCTAGTTACTAATATTACAACTGATTAATGGAAAGTTTAGGCTAAATTGGGTTTAGTAAACCTATAGGAAACCCAAAAAGTGTCATCAGGGAGAGATAGGATAAAGATATAGTTTGGATTTTTGGAAGCAGGGTTCTATGAGGTACTTATCCATAGTCAGTGTATTACAGTACTTGCAGTAGGCTAGATGGCGGTCAGCACGCTCCCAGTTTGAAGAAACAGGCAGGAGTACCGACACAGAAGCTAAGGAATGTACTGTTATGGACTGGGCCCAAATAATTAATACATTTATAAGTGTACACTTTATTTAGAATATTTTCACCGCTTTACCTTGCCATCAGAAAGCCCTTTCTGATGAGGAACTGAAGCTGTTATCCATGCTCCCTTCAAAGCCACCAGACTCCTTTTGACAAAGACAGTATTTTTATTGTGTGTCTTTAGTGAAACCAAACTAACCCTTAAACACCAAAGTCTCACAATAACACAAACAAACTGAGCGAGCGAGGCAGCATTCGACCAGCAACTCCCGTGTTCTGCGAGTTAAAATGACCGTTTTTGTCAAATGAGTCTGGTGACGTTGAACAGAGCATAGATAACGGCTTCAGTTCCCCTTTCGGAAAGGGCTGACTATCGAGCAAGGCAAAGCATTGAATACATTTCTACATTCAAACTCATACAGATTGTCTTTAGGTGGCTAAAATACGTTTTGGTCCCGTCTACAGTAGTACATTGCTTAGCTTCGGTGTCCGTCTTCTTTCTAAGGTGGTTTATAGCCTCTCACCTCTGATTCTGGAGCCGACAGCAGACCAACATCTGCGTATACAGGTAGGGGGAGGGCTCATATCAAAACATTATTTACACTCCAGAGAAATTGTATGGAGCCTTTTGAAATTCCACTCATGCAATTTAGTCCTGCGATGGCAGTAAATTAGCAGATTAAATTGCTCTGAGGCTGAATTTATACTGGATGATGCTCAGTAGATATGGTAACATAATTTACATTTATTGGTGAGAAGTGCAGTGTTTATTTCTTCACATATTCTCTCAAGGTAAATGTAGGAAGGGTGTCCATTTGTATGCAAATGAGTGTTATTGTCTAATTCAAAGTGATGGATGTGATGGGATATGTGGTTTGACACATTTACATTCTAAACATCAGTAAATTTCCATTCTGTCAAAGTCAGATGTCAAAGGAGCTGTCTGTCAGCAAAGCACCGCATGAATATGATTTGTTGTTTATGTGGAATAAATCTAAAAGTAATCAAATCATACACAGTGTAGGCCTATTCACAATCATGAGTATGAGTGATGTGGATACATCAATAAAATAACCATTCAATTGTTTTGTTTTAATTCTTTAAAGATGTAGGCTATTAAGTGATCTTTTTGGCCATTTGGGGGCAGCAACACAATCGGTCAACACAACACTCACACTCCTATCACTTCACGCGTATGATTTAACGCCATGATTATGGTTCACGTCGCCTATTCACTCATCCATTAGTTAACAGACAGACATAAAAAGCAGAAGGGTATATCTTAGCCTAAATGAACTGCTTTTATATAGTCCTTTTCTAGTCTTAACGGCCACTCAAAGGCGGGCTCTTGTTGGCTAGTAGTCTTTTTAATCCACTAAATGTCCAAGAAAGGCATTTCATTTCAGGAACTTTGGATTTGTCATTTTGAATATTCTTACTCCTGTCCTTTGACTAAAGCCCATTCCTGCTAAAGTAGTTAAGTAAGTAGTAAATGGACCGCATATATATATATATATATATATATATATATATATATATATATATATCTTTTCTAGTCTTAGCGACTACTCAAAGGGCTTTACACACTTCATGCACCATTCAGCCCATTCACACATGCACTCGTACACTGGTGGCCAAGGCTGCCATAAAAGGGGTCACCTGCTCATCAGATCTTGCCCCCATCCCACTCTCCGCTGCATGGCTTCATTCGGAGACTTGAAAGCGGAGGAAGTACACGGGCCTCTGTAAAAGGGGACTGTGTGATACCATTTAGATGCACCACTTTTGGACAAAACGTATTGTCAATAATAGGAGGTAAACTCTGGAATAGCTTGCCCCTCCCAATAAGGGAGTGTCCTACATTCAACACTTTTAAAACTCATTTAAAACAGTGGCTTCTAGAAAACCAGAGATGCACTCACTTTTAACAGTCACACATTTCTTTACCCATACACTTTCACTGGTAAATCGAATGCAGTATAGAGGTGGATGAATAACGTCTTGTCATGTATCATGCATCATGTATTTTTGTTTTGTTTTGCTTGTTTGTTTTGTCAATGTCACTATTATGTGTACCTTTTTAATGTATAGTGAATGAGCGCTGTATGACTGCTGGTTGTCTCTGTTAGTCTTATGTTACCTGCCTAGGGACCGCAGATGGAAAGTAGTTATTTTAACTAATTCTGGCATATTTACATGGTGTTTCTATACAACAATGTTCATAAATATGCATGGTCCCTATCAAATAAACCAATAAAAAAAAAAAATAAGATAGTAAGATAATAAGATTAGACTTAAAGATAAGTCTAATCAGTTTAATTTCTAATGGAAAAGAGAAGTTGACGCCCCCAGGTATGCATTTCTGTAGACTCAAAGGGAGAAAATTAAAAGAAAAATTGTAAAAACCATCTACTCTAATTCCGGAAACAACTTTATTTGGGACATAAAGATAAAATGTACAAATTAGCAATTTCTAGATAACCATCTAACATACTCACAGGATCACATTATTCTAAAAAGCGAGACCAAGGCAGCAGCTTCCAAATTGTACATCACAAAATAATATTTATGTTCTAATGGGCAATGACGAAAGAAAAAGTGGCATAACAATATACAGATAACTTCTGCCTGACAAACAGATTAGTTACTATAAATACTGTAACAATATATTTCAATACACTGGGAACAACATACACAAGTGCATGAATCTACTGATACTCCAGGCATGTACAGTATTGGTACAATCATTAAACATTCAACATTTTCCACATATAGTAGTAAATGAAACCACTGTTTCAGCGCAAGAGCTTCATCTTCCTTAGCTGCTGATGCCCAATTATATTCCCCTGTGTGGCAGACTGTGCTCGGACATTCATAAACAGTCACTGATCTGGCAGAAAACATCACACGTTCATCCAGCCACGTTCGCTGATGGCTTTCACAACTAAAGAGCGAGACGAGCAAAGCGATGGTTTGTAAATCCACAGTTCACATGATACAAATCACGGACCAAAACATTCACTTCACTTTGCTTCAACTTGAACACTGATGCTTCGATGAAATATATCAACATAATTTGTATGCAACACAAAAGCCGTTTTTCACATATGAACTCCAGACAATGTCTGAAAAATCAGGTCCGGACATAGTTCAGAGTTTCCCTTTCACACACGTGGCACACAACAGGAGATTTTTTGTGTCAGAAGTATTCTCACTTACTGGAAATATTCGGTTTGGTTTAAATGATGGGTGGCGCTTGGTGGGGCGTGCGCCTATTTAGTTTTTGCAGGGTGGTAGGGGAAGACTCATGAATATTCATTAGGGAACTCATCCCTGAATGGCTAGTACTCGTTGCCTGCTCTGGTTGGTTAGGTTTAGGCAAGAGGAATGGGATTGGTTATGGTTAGGGTAAGAAAGTCAGGGCGAGCCAATCAGGGATGAGTCCCCTAATGAATATTCATGAGTCTTCCCCTACCACCCTGCAAAAAAAAAAAATGTGTGGGGCGTGCAGCAGACGGGACGTGGCGCAGATTTCACTGCGTCACAGAGCCGTTTTTTTTTTATTTGGTCATAAACAACCGAGTCTCTTGCTGTTCCTTGAATTTGTCTAACGATTTCAGCATCTGCCCTTACCGACAGACGTTTCCAAATGTTGTTGTCTCTCCAGTTAGACATTTTCGTTGCCGTCTTTGTGTATATCACCCTTCTTCCTTAAAGTCTTAGTTTTCATCCCGTGTTTTGGCCAGTCGACAGAAACATCTAAACACACCCATACGATTTCTGTGAATTCTCACACTTTGGGCTCAATCGGACATTACAAAGACTTTGTACTCGGGAGCCGGCAGGGTAAAGACCTTTTGATGTCTGATCCAACTGATTCGGACATTTGCATTCCAACCTCCAGCTCTGCCGGGCAATGTTTGGATATTTTTTTTCAGTGCATGTGTGTAAGGGCCTTCAATCTCTGTAACTATATAAAGTCTTTTACAGTGTAAAGCATTGAGGGTTACAGGCACTGCTGCTCAAATATAAAATATATGAGAGAATCATCGAGTAATTGTCTAATAAGGCAGTTTTTATAAAGGGTTGTTATGTTGTAACTAAGGTTGTATTAAAATATATTAACACTTTATTAACATTTATACCTGGAGACTATTAGGAAAGTCATCAATAAAGTGTGACTTTGCTTCTTTAGAAATAGTTAATGTATTATGCTTAACAGCAGTGAAAGTCTGTGCTGATGTAGAGGTGTACTCCAGGCTGTTTCAGTACACTGTGATATCACTGGTGGGTGTGGTTACAGGTTTCCTTCCGTACAATAATAAATCAGGTTGTAAATATTAACACGTCAATAAAAAGGATTATGGTGTAGATTCTCTGCAGCCTTTTTTACCTATGGAAAGTTGTCAAACTATTTACAACGGAGGGTTTTATGTTCATTTCATTTTCTGTTTGGAAAGAGGGGTTATTTTTGCTGTAACCAGTAGTGACAGGTAGCAGTTGCTAGGAACAGTTGAATCTCAATTAACTTAATGTTAGTCTTGTTTATCATAGAGTTATTATATGTGTACGTTGGTTTACAACAACCTAGCTGCTGCTTCCGTCCTACAGTGCCATTTTTGTTTTGAATAGATTCTGGCATTCTTTGTTTTCGCTCTCTGTCAGTGAACACTTTGCAGTGGAAAAACTCAACAAACCATTAAGAGATCTTTATAAAGAATGAAGCCGGCCTCCAGAAAACACTCAACACAGCCTGTCTTGGTTTTCATATCATGCTCAAGGCTGTATATGAGTCCTTCACGATAAAAATACAGCCGGTTTTGTCTGTGAGGGTTCAGGTGTGACTCACTCTTTAATGGTGCCGCCTGCTCGGAAAACATCAGCCTAAGTCTTTCTGAAGGTGAGGAAAATGGTCAGTCCTGAATGTTAGTATGTACAGTGCGGTCAAGGGTGACTCAGAACATGAAGACTGAATTCAACTATTCCAAGCCGTACTTGATGCTGTTATTCTTTTTGCTTCTGTTATCTCTTTGGTATCCTTTGGGATAAAAGCATCACTGACAGGCTGTGTTGGTAAGCATGACTGTGTCGGTTTGCAGGATTTCTGGGTTCACGTTATGTCAGACTGTAACCTCTCGCTGCCATTTGGAGCCACCCATATGCTGCGCTGCCCTGTGCAGCTTTAAAGGAGACCTATCATGATCGTTTATACATTCATACTTGTATTATGGGTTCTTGCTAGAACATGTTAACATGCTTTAATGTTCAAAAAACACATTTTGTTTCTCATACTAATTGTCTGAATATACCTGTAATCACCCTCTGTCTGAAATGCTCAGTTTTAGCGCCTGTCTCTTTAAGCCCTCTCACATAAAATCCTAGTCTGTTTTGATTGGCTTGCGAGAAAAATACTGCGCACCTTTGCAAAGGTAGTTCTCAAGCTGTGGGTGGTGATTCTCAGATGAAGGGCGGTGTATTCTAATGAGCCTGCGTGTGACTTACCCTAGGAAGGGGAGCCAAATCTGAATGGCTTGTTGAATCTGAACAAAGCAGTTTTCTGATCTAAGCAACCCAAAACCCTGTAGGTTGGTCGGCACCCCATTTACCCAAATGTATGTGTACAAGCACTAAAAAGGGAGTTTTTCATGATATGTCCCCTTTAATGATCCGATAGTGTTTTTGTTTTGTTGACTCATACACGGTGTATAATGTGGGTAGGTCCAAGATAAGATAACACCTATGCAATAAGAGAGTGCTTATCTGACGAGGTTTGTTGCTTTACAATGTACGGGATCATTCTCGGCTTTATGCCTCAAAGACTGTCATTACGCATCAGTAGCTGTAATCTGTGTTTACATCTCTAGCCAAAGCAGCCTGGCTTTGAAAAGGTCAGCAGGCACTCAGGAAACAATAGTCCCACTTAACAGATTCCATTAAGCAACATTTTCAAACTCTTTAAATCTTGATTGACACTCAGAATCATCTGGCCTCAAACAAACTTTAGGCTTCGCTGAAATTCACCTTCCCGTACACACAAGGGTCTGGGAACATCATTTTCTGATCAGGCAGCAGGTCGTCTGTGACGGTGAGCTCCTCCAGCTCTGTTGTGAAGTGATCGGTGCCCTCCACCATCGAGGAATCCTTGACTGCGCTGTACGTGAGGGCCACGCTGTAGGTGGCGGGTTTATCCAAGCCTTTCCTCCCGCAGCAGCAGATCTTGCGGAAAGCGGCGCGAAACTTCTGAGACATGGCGTTGTAGATGACCGGGTTGATGGCGCTGTTGAGGTAGATGCATATCCTGCAGAACAGCAGGAACCAGCTGTCCAGGTAGGCCCGGTCCAGGAAGGAGTTGACCACCACCAGAGTGCGGTACGGCATCCAGAGCGTGGCGAACAGGATTACCACCACAGCCAGCATCTTGGTCACCTGTAGCGTGTGACAAGCAGAAATATGAGAACTGCTGCTGCAATAAAACTCCCAGAGGAGTCTTTAGTGGCCAAATCAATACTGTTGAGCTGTGAACAAGTAAATAAAAATAACCGATATGGAGCCACACATGGTGAACATATTCAGTTCTTTCTCTTTTTTGTTGTTGTTGAGAATAAGGAAGTTCTGACCATTTGAAATCTTTTTTTTTTTAAAGTTTTTAAAGAGGCAATTCACAAAAAGCACTTTTAGTAAACAAAACTAACTGCTATAGACCCACTACAGGTCATATATATATATATATATATATATATATATATATATATATATATATATATGACCTGTATGTATATATGACCTGTATGTATGTATATATGTATGTATATATGTATATATATGTGTATATATATGTATATATGTGTATATATATATATATATATATATATATATATATATATATGACCTGTATATATATATTATTCATTTATTTTAGAGCTGAAACAATAAGTCAATTACTCAAATAAATTAATCAACAGTTTTCATAATCGATCAATTGTAAAGTTAGTTATCGTTAAATAATTTTTTAAAGCAGAAATGCCAAAAGGTTGCTGGTTGTGGCTTCTCAAATATAAACATTTGCTATTTTATTGTGATATTCTGTGATTATAAACTGAATATATTTGGGTTTGGGACGAACAAAATAAGACATGTAAACTTGGATTTAAAAACTAAGCGTATAATTGATTAATTGAAAAAATTCCCAGATTAATATATTAATGAAAATAAGTGGAGTTGCAGCACTAGTGTACTAATTAATTAATTGATTTGTTTGTTTATTTAATAATCAATTTATTAATTTTTGTAATCTGGGTGAATCGCCCCTTCAATGGTTTTTTCTTAGAGAGTAAAGCCAAAATGTGCCTCTAACAATGTTTTTCCTGGACGCTGAGTACTAAGAGGAACTTAAAGAGGTTACAGTAGGACGCTGTGTTTATGTAGAAAATCTGTGATGAAGTGTAATGCAACAGATATTGATCTAAAGCCATTCAATCCTATAATGACTCAAAACAGGTTTTTTTAATTAAGTTGGAAAAATAGCTTATGCAGAGAAAATGCCAGTTGTTGCATTTAAAAAAAAAGGTCATATGTAAAAAAAAAAATATGTATGTTAGTTAAGTTCTTTGTTATCATTAACAGTGGTGGAGGAAGTATTAAATTGATGTAGCAATTCCAGACTGTATAAATACTCCATTACAAGTAAAAGCCCTGCATTGAAACTGCACTGAAAGGTATGCAAGTATTATTAACAAAATATACGTTTTCAAAAGTAAAAATACTTGATGTTGCCCCTTAAAAATGCCCCTTAGAGTGTTCATATCACATTCTTGAATTATTTTAGTGACGTATTATTGGTGATGCATTCATCAGCATTTTGATTTTGCTGTTGTAATTGGTGTAAGTGGAGCACATTTTAAGTATTTCGTATAGGCTTACATTTGTCCTGAAATGATCTTTTTGTATTGCATCATAAGTTTTGTGTACAATCTTCAAAAAATTAAAATACTCCAAACAAAAGTACAAGTACCATATATTTGTACTTAAATACAGTACTTGAGTAAAAAACATTTTCAGTCACATCCTCAGAAGAATGTATTCCCTTCTTAAAGATCAGCAGCACTGAAGTGGCAGCCTGGCTGTTATCCTCTCCAGGCTCACACGCCACCCACCTGTCTGCGGGAGGTCGCGGTGGAGCTGGAGTGACGGGAGTTTTTGCAGCTGGTTCTCTTGTTGTTGGTGTTGTTGATGTGTCCGTTCTTCTTCTTGTCTTTGGGGTCGGAGGGCAGCGGGTTGAGGAAAAGGATCCTGGCGATGAGTCCGTACAAGACCGCGGAGAGCAGCAGCGGCAACACGAAAAAGACGCCAAAATCAAAGAAGTAAATGGGTAAATAATACTTCCTGGGGACTCTGTAGCCGCAGGTGATGATAGTGATGTTGTCATACACCAGCTCATTGATGTCTGACAGATAGAACCACATCATACAGTACAGAGAAGTAAAAGCCCAAACGAACAAAATTATCTTTTTTGCTCTGGACAGGGTGCACAGAAACTGGGCTTTAATCGGATGACAGATGGCGATATATCTCTCTATGGTGAACGCTGTTATGGAGCAAGAGGAGGCGTTGATCCCGAGATACTGGAAGTAGGTGATGAAGAGGCACCCATAGTGGCCAAACACCCAGGATCCCAAGATGCTTTCCGTGATGGTTGGTAAACAAGCCGCTGTCAGCACCATCAGATCAGCCACAGCTAAACTCACCAGGTAGCAGTTGGTTGGAGTCCTCATGTGTTTGGTAGTGAGCACCACCAGGATGACCATAACGTTGCCAACGATTCCTAAAGCGCAAATCGTGAAAAGCAGTAAACTACTTATCACTTTGTACTGGATACTGTAGTCCGTCCAAACCCCCAAAGTGTGGTTCAGCTCTGGAGCTGTTGTAAAGTTTTCCATCTTAATGTTTAGGCTCAAATATCCGGGGAAAACTAGACTTTTCAGCGGATTTGTTGCCTCTTGACGCACCAAACAAGTTTTACGCACGAGAAAAGCGAGTGATAAATCAACTCTGCAGCTCCGGGGAAAGTGTAAATCGATCTCCAAAAGCTCAGAATTGCACCCGGACGCGTGCTGCACATGAAACCATCATAATGTGACAAAGATCGAGCTGTGCGGACTCTGGTGTAATACCGCAATCGGGTTGTGCGTAAAAAGCGACGCGTCGCCGTGTTCGTCAGCGCAAACTGTGTGAGTCGGGCAGATGGCTGTTTGGTTTTGAGCCTTGCTCTTGGCACGCACGAGCTCTCATTACGCATGCGAGGGGATTAGCCCATCATTACATTTCGACACTAGACCTGCCCCATCAACAAAGCTGCGCCAAAATGTAACACCATATTTTTGTATTTCCGTTATTTGATAATATTAGTTTATTACTTACATAAGGCTGCATAAATCAGTGTTAGTGCTGCCTAGAAATATGATTTAAACACCTATTATTCTGTCTCTGTTCATGGATGTAGTCTCTGGACTGTTGATCTGCATCTTTAAGACAACACCCGAAATAAGAATTCAGTTTTTAAGATTTGTGCGTTTTTACAGGGCAGTCTCCCCTCTGAAAACCAGCTCAGCTCAACAGGCTGCCACTTTAATAAAGTAGGCTGCTGCATTATGGAATGAACTGCAGTATCTGGAAGATGGGGCTGATCAATAGTTGCAGGTGAAGTTACACACAGTTTTTCATTTGGAATCCAACTTAAAAGTGGATGATTTTTGAAAGATTGTGGAGTCTACATGCTCTTTTGCAGGACTGCATTTGCAAAAAGAAATGTCAGTACATAATCCTAAAGTACCTAATTTAATAAAATATGAATTTTTACTATTCTATGTGTCCAAGTTACAGCTGATGTACAAATTATTGGCATAAACATAAGGTCCGGAAAATGCTGACTAGTGTCAACCAAAATGTCTTTATCATCACTATACATCTTTTTCTTTCCAGTTCCAATTAAGATGATGGCCATAGCCAGTATTTTTGACCAGACACCAAAAAGAAAACTTTTATATTTAACTATATAAATGTTTATAGTTTAGGAAAAATATTAATCTATCTATCTATCTATCTATCTATCTATCTATCTATCTATCTATCTATCTATCTTCTAGAGCCGAGGTAGAAAGATTCAGGGAAATTTATCTGAAATTTGTTGAGCATTTTATTATTTCACACTTTTACTGTGAGTATACAGACACTGTACTGACATTTTGGTTAATTAAAGTACTAATTAGGGTTTCAGCAGCTCACTTTTGCAGTGATATGTTATCACTGCCTGCTATACTACACACTAAACCAACTTACTTCACTGAACAATGAAGCTGATTCAGTATATTTTTGTGAGGTAGAAAAAGCTTGAAACTGAAAAACAAACCAGTACTCTTTTGTGCAGCCAGCATGAAAAGCACAAAAAGACAGATCTGCAGTGACCTCTATTAGCTGCCATGCTGTCCAACAACATGGGAATCATCTGCAGTTGCCTGTTCTCTTTTTCTGCACAATAGTGTGGAGGTGGAAAAACTCTCCTCCACACCAACTGTTCACATTCTCCACAAACTCAGCTGAGAGTGGTGACGATCACGCCAACACATACACACACACACACACACACACACACACACACACACACACACATTATTCACTCTGCGAGCACTGAAGCTGCTAGTTGTCCATCCCGACCAACAGGTGGACTAGGACGACAGGGAATTACATAATAATGACGCCCCCCATTTTCTCCCATGATTCCCATTATCTCTCAGTTATGAAGAAACCGTCCGTTTTAGCTCAGCTTATTGTAACCATTTTTGTTCAATCTGCTTTTTTGTCCTGGGTGAAGTTAGACGATACACATACACATTTGTTTTTACTAGCAGCAAGGTTTAATGTTTAAATGAGTTTTTCTTCTAAATTGATTGTAATTAAGAGTCTACTTTCCTACCTTTAGAGTGGACAGATGAGCAATGTGGATTTAAGAAGCCATTTTTGTAGGAACTTGTGGACAGTGAAATAGCACAAATGAAGACTTCAGCCATCTGTCAGCCTTTTATCACTTGGTTACAAATAAACAGAGTGATAAGTGTCTGTTAATTAAACAGGCTCTCTGCAAATACTGTTTCCATATTCACGATGAAATCAATGGTAATTTATCCAGGGCTGATTATTATTGTTTTACATATTACAGTTATCATATACAGATCCGGTTTAAACATATTTGCTTGATTACATTATTCAAATCATAGCAGCAGTGGCAGAAAGAAAAAGCTGAAGGAAATGAGTGAAAGAGTTTTACTGCCACCCAAAGGACACACCTGACAAACACCCAAAATGAGACTCGGAGGAACCTAAGAATTAGACATTTCTGTTTATATTTTTAACATTTATTTCACAAACTTGAATCCAAAGAACCATTGCCTCTTATTTTGACAGAGAGCAGTGTAGAGGAGACGAGACATGAGGGGAAAATGCTGAAAGACGCGCACTCCCATAAAGACCAATAATGTTGTTGAGGACAGTTGTCATGTGACTTTATCATTAAGAGAGCAGCTCCACAGACCTGTTGTGTGTTTTCATCTGTTTGCTCTTACATTAAAATTAGGAAAGACATGCAGACAATGCATAGCACACTTAGCAAGTTAAAAAAAAAATTTAAGAATTGAGTAACATTTGATCACTTTTTGACATTAAATGCAGTGGCTTGTAAAAAACATCTAGCTAATGGCTGTTTTGTTCTGTAGAAAATCCTTTTTACTGAGTTGTATTATTTTCTACTGTGTTGTTTTGTTGAGACTTATTGTCTTTTTTTCTTTTAGGGCAAATCATTTGTATACTTATGAACTATAATACATTTCATACTGAAAAAGTTTCAGAAAAAGTTTGTTTTGGGCTGCATTTACCCACTACATGTAACTGACTTCTTCTTCCTAGTTGTTCTCTGTATTTCTACTGTTAATCTCTCAACGAACATACTATCTTGAAGGGATACTCAAGTAAATTAGTGTCACACTTCCATACAATAATACTGGAGGACTTGTGAGTACACATTTAAAAACAAGAATGGCCAAAATCGATGCAGCAGAGGGCGGTATAGCATGATTTCTAGTATGAAGTATGAATCAACCTGCAAAACCTAGAATCTTGTTTGATCTCTCAAACTGCACTACCCAAGTTTGTAATGTCGGCTTTCTGTAAAAAGATGTGGTGTATAATTCCGTTTCTGTCAGATTACATTTTGAAAGATGGAAAGAAACAGAATAGACAAATCTGCAGATTAAGCTCTTCCTGGTTTCAACCTGAAGCCAGCAGGGGGAACATTTGCCATGTTTCTGCTGTGGTTCACTAACAACAGTAATGCTTAGGTCTGACAAAAAAACACCATAAAAGATGGCAGCAGGGGAAAGATTATAATATCCTCTGCAGGTACTTCATGTCCAAGTTATAGCTGATGTATGAATTCTTGAGATAAACCTAAGGTCCGGAAAATGCTGACTAGTGTCAATCAAAATGTCTATATCATCACTATACATCTTTTTATTTCCAGTTCCAATTAAGATGATGGCCAGAGCCAGTATTTTTGATCAGACACAAGTCTTTATATTTAACTATTCTGATAAATGTTTATGGTTCAGGAAAAATATTGAAACAGTTTTGTCCAAGCCAATTGTCAAATTTAAACAGATGGAGCCTTAAATAAATCTATCTATCTATCTATCTATCTATCTATCTATCTATCTATCTATCTATCTATCTATCTATCTATCTATCTATCTATCTATCTATCTATCTATCTATCTATCTATCTATCTATCTATCTATCTATCTATCTATCTATCTATCTATCTATCTATCTATCTATCTATCTATCTATCTATCTATCTATCTATCTATCTATCTACATCCATACATACATCTTAAAGTACTTCATGAATATGGATAGACTGAGCCTGATGATATTGTGCACCATTTATGCCCATAACATATATCAGTGTGCGCGTATCTCTTCCCAAAGAGCTATAAACCATAACATTTGTCAGTTCATTTGAGTTATACAGTACTGCTGTTACACAATGTGCACAGCAATTAAGCTTACACCTATATTGTTCAGTAAATCAGAAAACGTTTTTTGTTGAAAAAAAAAAAAGAGATTGCTTTTGCGTGTCTACAGACATTTACTGTTATGTATAGCAACTCACTGAAAACACAACAGTACTAATGTGAAATTCCCTTTGGTCGCTCTGATTTACTGAGACAGTGGCAGACCATATTATAAAAAGTCAGTCCGAGTCAATTGACAACCTCACACACACACACAGACACACACACAGACACACAGACACACAGACACACACACACACACACACACACACACACACACACACACACACACACACACACACACACACACATACACACACACACACACACAGACACACACACACACACACACACTACAGCCATGACTCAAGGTCCGCCATAAACAAGCTGCCGAGCCTGACCTCCCTTCATTAATGGTAGTACACTGTGGGGTCCAGTCCATAACCTCCCCTGACAGAAAGCATCACGTTCTGCTTCTAAGACAGCTCACTCACTTCTTCACCACCTATTTCCTCACGGTCTTGCAGGGTGCTCCCGTACATCGATACACACTAACGGTCGCTACACAAAACATCAAGGAAGCCTGATTGTGCTCATGACAACAACAGATGTTCAGTCTGTAGAGGGTAGTTTAGAGGCGGTGCAGTGGTATGTGGGTGAGAAGGCACATTTATGAATAAAAATCACATTCACAATTCATGAAATTCAAAACCAATATTTTCAAGATGGAAAGGACTTAAAATGTAACCTGTGGTTTGAAAGGAATACAATTAAAACTAGGATTTAACTGTATGGCATTACTGTTTTGCTGTTTCGTGCTCAGTGTTTGCAGTATCACATAATAAGAATATGTCTTGCAGGGATTCCTTTCACAAAGATTCAGGATTTAAATCTGTTCTTGCAGCTTTGCAAGCTTTGAAACATGATCACATTTCACCGACTTTAGCTTTCTTAATCTGGCTACCAGTTCCTTTAAAAAAAAAAAAAATGATTTCAAGATATTATCGATTAAGCTACAAAGCCCTGAGAGGCCTCGCCCTAAGTTATTTATCAGATCTCTTATTGCCTTATGTGCCTTCCCGCACCCTGAGATCCTTGGACGCGTCGCTTCTTGTTGTTCCAAGATCCAGATTAATACACAAAGGTGTCAGAGCCTTTGCAGTCAGGGCTCCACTCTGGAATGACCTGCCTGCAAACTCCGTCTCGTCTTTGAAATCTCTTTTAAAAGCCCACTTAAAAATGCTCTTTGTTTATTTCATTTATTTTTTTAATGGCATTTTAGTATGTTTTCCTCTCTGTGTTTTATTATGTTTAGTTTTTGTCTTATTCTCTGTGTGTTTTAAATGTGTTCTGTTTTTATTGTAAAGCACTTTGTAACTGTGTTTTGAAAGGTGCTATATAAAGTCATGTATTATTATTATTATTATTATTATTATTATTATTATTATACTTTAATCAGTAGAAGTTCACTTTGAAGATACAGAGATACTGTGGAAAGCTTGACTTAAATATTTTGAATCAGGAATTTTATTTTCCTTCAGATTGAAATAAAGGAGAAAGAAAGGAGAAAAAAAAGATCAGCAGAGAAAACTAGAGAATTTTCTCTGCAGCTGTCAGCCACTGCCAGGCTGAGGCGCCCTGGTGCAGAAATGTGATGCTCAGAGCTGTGAGAGGGATGTCAAGTTGTTGCTGTTACTGGATAAAAAATGTGTTCGTCTTGTTTTTTTTAAAACCTGGATGTTCTCCAATTTTCTCCCTGAAACACTCAAGTGGTCCATGAAGTAACATTTGAAGGGCTGCCAAAAGACAAATCAGCTGAAATATTTGTTCCAGTGGTTACTGTATTCTTCTGGGATGGTGAAGCACAGTACAATCGTTGTGATGTTTCGGCACTCTCCACACTTAAAAAAAGAGGTTACAACTTTCACATTCTTTTTTATAATTCTCTCATCATTCTCCACTGTAAAAATAGGCTCATGTGAATCTCAATAAATATGAAATGTCATAAAGTTAGATCATTAATACCACAAAGAAATAATATAATCTACTTAATTTGAATGTAACAAGTACTGTGTGAATTACAATGCAGTATTCATTTTTAAAGCTAAAGCCTGTTTAACCAAAACAGGTTTATGTCTCACAAACAGACAGGTGGCAGTCAGCAGCACAGCAGCACGAATGGAGTTCATCATTTGTCTGACAGATTTAGTGACTTTTCAGCTTACAATTCTTCATACCCTACCTGTCCAGTGAAAACCACGCATCTCCAAAATGTGGTGATTTTGATTTTAAATGTTTCTTTTAAACTGAAGGATGAAGTGTTCCTTTATGTGTTGATACAATTCTCCTACTTCTTAACCTAAATAAACTATGTAAAAAGCCTCTTGAATCAGCTGGAAAATGCTTTGTCACAAAGCTGAAAACAGGGCTGTTTTTCTGACACCATGAAAAGTTAACTTTTTAGAGATGAGTGGACAAGTTTTCACAGGACAGCGACGCTACAAAGGTATGATGATCTTATAGAATATGATGCATTGCTGTAGATAAACTAATCAACAGTTTATAAAGCAGTTACAATTAACACATTCTTAAACATCTACAGCAGTAAAATGCAAAATACACATTGACGCAGCAGGAATATTATTTCAGAAAGATCAGATATAAAAGTCAAACGCTGACAGGGAACATTTGACTGCACAATGAATACTTTTACTTTAGATACTTTAAATGTAGCTAATAATACTTGCATATTTTTACTTAAAGTGGCTATATGTAACTTTCAGTTTGTGTTGATTCTAGTGGCCGCTTTGAACAAAAGTGGTAGTGTTTTTACCACACCTACTGTAGTAAAGGTCTTTTTTGTTACATCTGAGGTCATATAGTCGCGATGAATGTTTTGCTCAGACAGAAAATCATTCATGTACAATCAGTGGTGATTTTAGACCCTTTTTAGGGGGGCTCAAGCTCCCCTAAATTTCATCTCAGTGCCCCTAAAAATTATAATGATAAAAAACAAATTATTATTATTTTTTATTATTTTTAAATCTGTTTTAGTGCTTCGAGTGAGAGATTGGGAACTTTTCTGTTAGTGACAGAGGGCAAACAGTTACAGGTTTAATATCCTGTGTCACTGTCGCCAATACAATACACCTGTAACCCAGTCAATTTAGTTTACACCTACTTTCGTAGTTTTTTCATATGTTCAATACTTTGCATTTATCCTCTGTTATAATAATAAATACATATTCATTGTTATCCAGTTAAATTACTGATTAAGCAGGGGTTGGGGGGCACTGTATCTGTGTCACATTCTCATTAGGGGCTGGGCCCCCCCAAAGGTCTGATCCTAGAACCGCTCCTGTGTATAGTAAGAGAGTACTTTACAGATGCATCGTTGCATTTCAATTGTTGCATACGGTAACTTAGCCTACTTTGGATGTATCGTGAGCTAAACCCGTTATCACTGTCATTGTGTCACGAGCCAAAGCATTAGCAAGAGTCTGTTGTAGCAACGAACGTAGTAATAACTTATATAGAGCATTTCATGAAACCGACGGATGCTTTACACAGGTACAGGGGGACAAGGGAAAAGAAAATAGTAAGCCAACACAAACACTGACTAAAAGGAATAAAACGTCCGTGCCAAAAGGAAGGGGGACGTAATTTAATGTCAGCTACTGACATACAACCACATCGCGCAATCCGAAGTTATTTTATGAATGAAATAGACATTACACACCTGAGGGCCATTTAGGGGACATTTTTGAACCATTTACAATCCCGTAATTGTCTCCATTTTCCGTTTTCGCCCGTTGTCTTTCACTTTCCCTTTTAGCTTTTAATTTCCTTTACTATGATGGCCCTGCCACAGTATCAGCCATAACTACAGCAGATAACTTCTAAAATAAAATGAAAATACAATTGGGCCTATGTAAAAAAAAATCCCCTGCTACCTTTTACCTGGCTGGATACAATATACAATAACACAGGCTTTTCCAGTGTTCAGCCGAAATCTGTGACCCGTCAGAATGTGTGCTCTGTAGCGCCGTCTACCTGCTGAAAATCATTCTGTGACTTCGCGGGAAAAATCGGACCCGGGAAAAGGCCTTGATAAAAGCTATATAAAAATAGCGTTCTTTTCACTTTGAGTCTTGTTTGCTGTTACAGGTCATTTATGATCATCAGATGAAAAGGTACACAGTTTCAGAAACATTTCAAAGTTACATATAGTCACTTTAAGAAAGATCCTCCACCTTCTGTAGTTTTAGGTCAAAACGTGGTAAGTTTCACATTTCAGCAATAAATCTGGTCTCATATCTTCACAACTTACAGTTTAACAGCTTTATTCACATGTCACAGCTGATGTGTAAAGAAAATAATAAGTGATTTATAACCTCTTAAAACAACACGTTTTTCATGTTGTCGTATGTTTTACACTGATCATAACTCTCCTGGTTTTACAGTAAAACAGGATTTGTCTGAATTCTACAAAACTGCAAGCAAAAAAAACAACTCAGAAATATGATGCAGCAACTGTTTAGACAATCTGGCGCAAGAAAAAAAACACTCGACTTGGCCCTCTTTCACTCGTGCAAGCTGAAACAAAACGTCTCTCCCTCGATAGATTTTGAACAAGCAACTGCAGCAGAAAGTTATGTTGTTTTTGAAAAACCCAGAATTTTAATTGGGAATGTGTCCAATAACTGATGGGTGAAATCATGTCATGTGTTTGTTTGTGCTGGAAATATTTGTCCTTGATGGATTATTAGTGACGTGGGGATGTGAAGAAGTGAACAGGGGCCTTTAGTCTCCTCTTGTGCCTGTAGTTTAGCTGCACTTCTGCTGCTGGGGCAAACGCTTGTTTGATTTACCTGCTTGAACCTCATCCAAAATACCCTTTTAAGTTGTGATGAGTGACACCACAGAGAGAAATAAGACTACTCAGCTCAGCTTTGCATTACAGTTTGACTCAGCTCTTATGATTAATGACCACAGGACACAAACCATCCAGCAGACGCATGGCTGGGTATGTGTGTGTATCAGTGCCCTGTCCAGTCAAAGACGCCCTCCCCTGCTGAAAGGCTGTCTGACTCAGTTGTGTCTTCCTGTATGCCTGCTTCACTGTGTCCTGGTCTAACCTTGGACCTGTATCTTTGCCTCTGCTGCTGCTGGCTTCCCATAAGCTATTCTTAGCTTTACTTGTGTTCTGGCTTCAGAGCAGATCCGTCAGTGTAAAATGCCACACTTCGCCGGATGGCTTTAATAAAATGGGCCCTGCTGGTTGGTAGCATCTCTGGAGGAAATGACAAATCACTTTAGATCATAAACAACAGAGCAGTACTATTGCTAGCAAAAATATCGCATGAGAATAGTCTGGTACTCAGACGGTGATGGAGCAGAATATTTGCAGGAGCTCATCTCAATATGTCTCTCAGTGGTTGGGTTTTATTTCACTGCAGCGCTGCACTTAAAGTCGTACTTAGATAGATGAATTTTCCCTTTTTCTGTTTACTGCCTGGAGGATGGAGGTTTACACACACTTACATCCCAGGAGAACACATCATTACCAAAACACTGTGCTGTCAGCCGCAGAGAGGCAATAGCTAAGCGTTGGCGGGCTTTGCTCAATATATAGTTTGTGCAGGTGTTAAGAGGGCTACATCTATATTCTCACTGTCAGTTTGTTTCCTTTTAACTGCAGTGTATACACTTTTATGTGGTCAGAATTGATTTGCTCATGTTACGTTTTTAATCCATGATGATTTAATGTACAATCAAATGTATACTTTTATACTTTTTTTTTTACAATTTGGTTACACATTGGACTAATTAACCGACATTTCGTCTTCAACCTCCAGCTGTAGTTCGGCATGTGGACCGTGTTCTGTGCCATGTGTAGCGACGGCCCCCTCAGGCCCCAATGGCTGTAGTGTGTGTGTGTGTGTGTGTGTGCGTGTGTGTGTGTGCGTGTGTGTGTGTGTGTGTGTGTGTGTGTGTGTGTGTGTGGGAGGTTATGAAAGTATGCGTGACTCTCTCTGATATGGCACAATCATGGTTATGTATTAGAAACTGCTATAGGTAGGGCAGCAGAAACTGTAGTGGCATTAATGTTGCAGCATCGTGTATCACATTATGAGTCAGTATTTCAAGAATTAAGGTCAAACAAAGAATATCAGGAAAACACTTTACTTTTAATCCCCTTATTTAATAATGTTTGCATACGCTGTAAAACGTGATTTATTTTACACTACAACCTGTAGTTGTAAGCAAAAAAAACAACATTTTTTAAATGTCTATCAATGTACTATTCAGTAATTGTCAACAATTATAACTTCTTCTGTGAAGACATCTTTTATATCATAACAACTAGTATAGTTCTACTATACTGTCATTCATCAAGTGTTTATACATTAGCCTTTACCTGTGGATGTCCACAGGAAAAGTTTAGCTGTTGACAAATACATAAAACAATAAACACTTATATATGCTTATAAATACATTAAAGTGTGTTATAAAAGATGTGTTTACGTAATGCTTACATTATGAGTGCTAAATAGTGGGAACTAAAATAAAGTATTGCTGAATATTACAATATATTACAATTGACAGGTTATAATGATTTTAGTATCTCTTAGGATAATATATGCTTTTATCTTGACTGTATTGTACTCTCAACAAATATTAGATTTGAGCTCACTAATATTTTCTGACACGCACACCCTGATGCATTGTTTCTCATGAGTCAGTCACCTAATTAATACATGGTTTGTTTTTATGTGTTTATTTGTGTTATTTGAAAGGCTAATTTTCTTAAAACTCTAAACACAAAATGCAAAACATGATTTCTTGCTAAATGAAAACATAACATTAAAAGCTCTTAACATTAAATGTTTGCGAAGCTCAGACATAAGCTATATAATATGAAATAATAACTAACTATCTAACTATCTAACTACCTATCTAACTAACTAACTACCTTCTGTAGGTTCATGTTTCACAGATTCACATCGTAATACACAGACTTCCGGGCAACTACAAAACTATTTATTTTTCCAAACAGTGCATCTTAAAGTGCTGCACCTACTGTACAAAACACAATGCTGTAGGACAAATGAAAACAATGAATAGACTGTAGGCTGTGTTTACGTGGCGTGGTGAATGTAACCTTAGTTATTGCCCACATGAGTATGACCACGTCTCCTCCACTGCCTAGAGAGAAGGCATGCATGTATGGAGCTGATGGTTGTACATCTTCCATCGTCGGGCTGAACAGAACTTTTCAACAGGATTCCGAAGTGGAGAGTGTGGAAATATGTCAGGAGATAAAGAACTGTGAACTTCCGTAACTACTGGCCAAAAGTTGCCTATGTGGGAAACCTGAATGACACACATGTGATCTAATTCCTTTAATTAATAATCATTCATTAAAACGCTGCTATATCAAAATGTTATTGTATGTAACGTTAAGATTTCCCTTTACTGGATCAAAGGGGCCTAGGCCAATTATAAAAGCCCACAACAAAAAGTACACAAAAGTATATGGATAGGGGTGTCCACATACTTCAGTCCATATAGTGCATTTTCCCTGCATTGTCATGACACTTACAATGGCGAGTGAGATTCCTTTTTTGTGGATTGCTTACTCATGGTTCTTGAGTGTTGATTTTCAAAATTTACAAAGCTATTAAAGCGTTAGTATTTGCAAATGTGAGAGGTGGGTGAGAGAGATTTCATTTTTGAATGTGGTGTCTAATGTAGAGAAAACTGTGTGTGTGTGTGTGTGTGTGTGTGTGTGTGTGTGTGTGTGTGTGTGTGTGTGTGTGTGTGTGTGTGTGTGTGTGTGTGTGTGTGTGTGTCTGTCTTGCAAAAAGTGTAATTCAGAATAGAAAACTGACTTCAAAGCAAACAACATAGTACACGTAGTTTTGCAGACTTACTGCAGAGAGTTTCAGATTTTGGTAATGCCGTCAAAAAAATGGATATTGAATCAATCATTTAGTCAATCACCAATAGAAAGATGCCAAATTCTGTATCAGATATTTTGTTATTCAGGACTTCTGCAGAGGTTTATGAGCACTCCCAGCTCAGACCCTCTGCAGACTGAAAGTCTATATGCTGTGAAATGTGTTGCTTTAAACTTGTCTCCCTTCCATTCTCTCCATCAGAAATGTTAAAGCCACCCTGAAGCGGTTCGCCTTCACACTCTTCTCCCTCTGAAAATGTCCTGACTGCTAAATGTACAGCGATCCGTGCATACAGTATGTGTCAAGTAGCCACAAGCATCGGGGTGGTTGATCTTAGTAAACAGAGAAGATTACCATGAATGGTGGAGCATTGAAGCGCTTTGTAATCATATCCTTTGGCTACCTATAGCCTACATATGCTTCAGTGCTCTGCAGAGACAATGCAAGCTCAATGATTTCAATAAGGGGATCATGAAGTGGAATAACATCCCTATTCCTGCAGATTCCTGTCATTGAAATACCTTGTGACACAAATTATTTGTCTCATTTTAATCATTTAAATTCAGTTGAGGGATGAGATCTCGTCTTGTGGGTCAGAAATTATGTATAGTCCTTGATGTACATGCTCCCCCTGTGTTAAACTTTTAAATATGATGATGGTGTTGGTGAAGCTGATTGTTTGTTAGTTCCTGAAAAGCTGCCAGTTTGGAGATATGAACTTTTCACTCAGCCATGACTGTATAGGATTTGACATGGTTTTAAATGAATATCAAAGTAGAGTTTTCTTCCGGGTGTGGGGAGCCTCTCTGAAAATGGACCATTCAGAATATTATTGTCTCATTTCAAAGGAGGATAATCCCCTTTTCTGGATCAGTTTCTTTGTTGCAATAATATTGTTTGAATGCATATTATACCAATAATTATGTTATATATGTTCCCAGAGGGACGGCTGCTTCAGTGATTAATGAGACTGTTCTTCGACTAAAGAATCCCATCTTGCTCAAATGCTGTTGAGCACATAGCTACCACTAAGGGCATTAAGATCATCTGTAGCCTATTTTGTGTTTCTGGGAAATTGGAGAGCTTTAGCAAACTATTGGCAGAGTGATTCTTGTATTTCACACTTACTACATTTAAAGGAATAGTTCAACATTTTGGGAAATATGTATTTGCTTTCTTGCTGAGAGTTAGAGCCATACCACTCTTGTTTTCGTTTGTTCATTAGAAGCTGGAGCCAGCAGCTGGTGAGCTTAGCCTAGCATAAAGACTGGAAACAAAGGAAACTGCCTCTGACCAAAGATAACAAAATCTGCCTGCCAACATCAGTTTTTGTATTGATTAAACAAATGAGATATAACATGTTAACTTGAGAGCTTTAGACAGAGCCAGGCTAGCTGTCTCCCCCTGTTTCCAGTGTTTGTGCTATGCTAAGCTAACTAGCTGCTGGCTATAGATTCCTATTTACCGTAGAGGCATGAGAGTGGTTACAATCTTCTCGTCTAACTCTCCATGTGTGTATTTTCGTAAACGTAAGAAAGAAAGAAATTATTATTATTTCTCACCAGAATTTGAAACTGCATTTAGACCTTGAATAAATAAACTATCAAAATCCAAGTAACTTGGAAAAGGGTGAGGGTTGTGGGACGGTACATCGAGTGGGACGTGGACCCATGATTTCAGTATTGTCACGATCTGTCAAGCGTGTGGCGGGGCTTGGACCCAAATGCAGTTTAGAAGTAATTTATTAAAACAAAAACAGTCTTACAAAAAATGTCCTCCGGAAGGTAGCCAGGGAGGAAACAAACGAAACACAGAATCTGACATACAGAAACAGCACGCAACAAAATACAATGATCCGACAAGAGACAAGGACAGAACAGGAACTAAATACACCAGGTAACAAGGACTAACACTTTTATTGGATGGATTGTCATTATATTTTGTACAGATATTCATGTTCCCCAGACAATGAATCATAATGACTTTGGTGATCCTCTGACTTTTCCTCTAGCGCCTACATGAGGTTGACATTTTATGTTTTGAGTGAAATATCACAACAACTTTTGGATGGATTGTCATGGAATTTGGTTCAGACATTCATCAGGGTGAATTAAAATAACTTTGGTGAATCCTGTCCTTTTCCTTTTCATGTAAAGCCAACTTTATTTTAATTTGTTCACACTTTGTTACATGATCAAATACAAAACTATTGACATTCCAATCACCCTCAGCTTTACTTTGTGTCACGCACTAATTAGCAAATGTCAGCATGCTATAAAGCTGAATTAAGATAGTCTTAAGATCAGCATGTTAGCATTGTCATTTTGAGCATGTTAGCATGCTTACTTTAGCATTTAACTCAAATCACAGCTTCACAGAGCTGTTAGCATGGCTGTACTCGTATTGCATATTACAGTACTTTTGCTGGCATGGTTTATTAGAAAGTGAAAAACTCATAAACCTTTATTAACACGAGTAGATGCATGGTTTAATATCATTATAGCTTGTTTACATTTAACTGCAAGTGTATGAAGACATGAAAGGGGGAATGACATGCAGCAAAGGGCCGCAGGTCGGAGTCGAATCCGGGCCCTCTGCGTCAAGGAGTAAATCTCTATATATGGGCGCCCGCTCTACCAACTGAGCTATCCGGGCGCCCACAACTGTATGTTTAGCTGTTTATTAGAAAGTGAGGAAATCATGACTTCTTCCCAGCAAGATTCCCGGCAACTCAACAGTTGCTCTTATTAATGGCGTATAGCTGATCTATAAAGCATTACGTGTCTTATGAGGAGGTGGTAGCTACAGTAATGTGAAATATCTCTACTCATTTGCCCACAGTGCAGAGTGTGCCGCCTGCACAAGCTCTCATCTGATTAATGTGTGTGTTCCGGGGAACCCTGAAGTTGGCACGGTAATAAGCATTATAAGGCGGGCTGCCGGAGCTCAGTCCGTGGGAGGGGTCTGCCAAACCTTTCCCTCTAATTGACCAGGGAGCAGAAGCAGCCGGGGATGCGAGCAGCCACAGACGGGGAGAGAGGTACTCAGCCAACCGCATTTTGTTGCTAAATAACCGATTAATGAATCACATTAGGTGGAGTTAGATTCATTAGCGTGTCGCATGGTTACTAAGTGTTTTGCAGCAGCGATTTGAGAGCTTGCAAAAGCCAGAAAAGGCGAAACATAAAGTGTTACCGAGCAGTGGAAATGGCATTATGGCATTGTATATTGTCATGGCAATTAATTTAAGACTATTTTAGATGTACTTTAAAATGCTTGCTTGAGGTACACCCAGGAAAAGGATGCGTGTAGGTTCTGCTTGTGCAATTACTTCAGGCACAGATATAAAAGTAGCTTGCAGCGATAAAGCTTGCACAATTATTTCAGGTAGTTTAAAATGTTTATTTTCCTTCTTTAAATTGCATGTTCTACTGACAGAGACGGACGCATGGGCTTGACAAGACAGGAAAGACAGCCCCATGCTCTAATGGCTGATCTCGAACTGTTTTACTTTGATCACTCCGATCCGAGAGACACCTCCCTGGTCTTGAATAAGCAAAGTGTTGTCAACGAGAACAGCGGCGGGAAGTCACTTCAGCCCGGCGGAGGAGATGGTTCAGCACCATGGACAGAGACCCGGAGAGCTGCGCGGCCGGAGGAGGAAACGGAAACATCTTTCACATGCAAACACCAAGGTGATGATGGAGATGATGATGATGTCCAGCTGATAGGGACAAGTCCACAAACCTGCAGACTGAGCCAGAGCTCCTCAAGTGAACTGTACGAGGAGGAGGACATCCAGGAACTTTACTTGCTGTCCGACGACGACCTCTCCTCTGACGGCTCGGGGAAGTCTGTGGATTACGGCTTCATCATCGCCGTGACATGCCTGGTGACTGGCATCTCTTTGGTCGCCATATCCTACACGGTCCCCAGGGACGTCCGGGTGGACCAGGACAGCGTGTCCGCCCGGGAGATGGAGCGGCTGGAGAAGGAGAAAGCCAGGGTGGGGGCCCATCTGGACCGGTGTGTCATAGCGGGACTGTGCCTGCTCACCCTCGGGGGCGTGCTGCTCTCCACCCTGCTCATGATTTCCATGTGGAAGGGGGAGATGATGAGGAGGAAAGCCTTTGCTTATTCCAAACACGCAGCAAAGTTGTACGGCTCGATCAATTTGAGAGCAGGCTCCAGCCCGACTCGGGAGTCCTGCTCACATTTGTCAGTGGCTGATGAGGATTTAGAAGTGCTGAGCTGAATGAGCTTTATGGACAGGACAAGCGGAAAAGACTCAGAAAAGTGCTTAAGAAATCCTACGAGTTCTGTCCTTTGATCGGGGATGCAGTGGGGGTTTAATGCCGTTTTGTTTCTAACATCTGAGGCTACGTTTTTGGTTGATATGGACACTTAAAAAAAAAAAAAAATCTAATTTTTTTCAAGTCTGTCTTAATACAATACTCACATGCCCTTATGTACACAGACATCATTTTTGTTTGCTGTAATTTATCCTTTTGTCCATAGTGGCCCTGAACAGATCCAGTCCTAATCTAATTCAAGTTCATTTGAAGCTAACATGAGGGTTTAGAAGTTGGATTTGCAGGAGTTCAGACCGAAAACAGACCTGTAATAAATCAACACAAGGGGCTTTGTTGGTGAGGGTGATTTGCTTCAGGTACCAGTTAGACAATGAAATACAATCCAGGAAGTCCAGACTGGGTAACAGATCCAAAAATGTGAAGGCTTATCAGATACCAAAACCCTGCAGAGAAGTTTATAATACTCTGAGACAGGATTATACAACTCTGGAAAGTTATCAGAGCGGTCATTATTTTATCTTTTGTTGTGCCGTTCCCGAGGTAACAGTTGAAAGTGCACGTGTTCTTTTCATGCAGGGCTTAAATCGGTCTGAATGCAGCCTATGTCATATCTAGTGGGTATCTTTCAGTCTTTTTAGTACAAACTTTAGTAGCCTATATACAGACACCATCTGGGAAAACATAAGGAGTGCATTTTGTACTAAAAAGACTGTAATTCTGAAAGATACCAACTTGATTTCACTAACTCAGACTATGAAAGCCTAATACATTTAGATGAACTTTGAAATACGTTATTTACACAGAAAGATGACTGTGGATGTTAGTCCCCAATCACCAACATTGGACTAGACCTCCTCACAGTCAGCATGGACAAGAGAAACTATTACAGCAGCCAATAACTCTTTGTAGTACATATTAGTATTGTATTAATATATTTCATATACTATTTGAATCTATACATTAAGTTTGAAGTAAACCATACATGATGGTGAGCTGTACAACATTATTAGAAGTTTTTTTTAAAGGTAAAACATGAAATATGTTTTTCTGAAATATACATTTTGTTTACATTGGTTGGTGATGGTTTGACTTATGATGATCTCTGACACACCTTTTTGTTTACCATTGCATCACTGCTTTTAATGATGCAGTTGTTTCAGTGTATTCGTGTCCACATGCCAGTGCAGACTTTTGTGTTTGAAGTCCTGTCTGTAGCTGCAAGGGGAATCAAACCTGAATCAGGAGCGATGTCATTGCTACTGCCTTCATTTTCCACCTTTGTCAGAAACAGTACTTCACTGAATTGCTACTAACAAAGCTGTGCAGATGTAGTTTACAAAAAATAACAATTGCATGGATCCGTGTTGAACTCCAAAGAAATTCTGTTAATATAATTGTGACATGCTGAAGAGATGCTTGTGTTTGCTTGTTGAAATGCAAATAGTAATACCACAGGAGGTGTAATTAGATTTTGTGGTTGAGTACTGATGTTGGGGAAGCTCAGTTTACGCCAAATACACTTGGGGGTTTTGACTGCAGATGTTCAAAAGCATACAGAGAGAGAGAGAGACAGAGAGAGAATCAACAAACCCCTGGGGGAAAGCTCTCCTGGTAATTGGTGTTATACTTAATTATTTGTGGAAAGCCTGTGAATCAGTGAAAAAAAGAGAGCATTTTAGCAATTGCCTCAATCAAACTCGATTAACTTGCTTATCGAAAACCAAACCGTTTTAGCTGCAAAACTGGAGTAAAATGTTACATTGCATTCAAGGGGAAGAAGTAAATGGATTGCGTGCTCTGACAGAAGATGCTGTGAATGAACAATTGGAGATTCTTCTTACGGTGTGCAGGATGCTGTGCTGTGCAGCCTCTGTAATTGGAAGTGCTTAAGGCCAGCAGGATCACATTATCCTCCACACCACCTTCGCTCACTCTCGCCTCATTAATGTAATTAAATAGTCAGAATCATCTGACCTCTTAATGAAATATTAAGTTGATATCCAATGCTAATCTGTCCTTGTTTACTGTCAAGGAATAACAGTTTACATGAACAACACAGGTGTCAGGTGTTTTCCACTGCTTGTATGAAAGGAAAAGTTATGTTGTGCAAGTGTTGAGAATTACCCACTTCTCTTCAATCTGACTCATTTGGTAATTCCTTACACCTACCAGATTGATTTTTTTCGACAGTCATCAGAGAGACCAGCTGGAAGCTTGTTGCATTAAGTATGTGGGATTGAAGAGGAGTGGTACAGCATAGTAAAATCATGAGAGTGACTAACATGAAAGTCAGCCTTCTAACTCAAAACTCAACCTGCAATGCACTCTGGAGGCACCGTCTGTGGAGATACCAGTCTTCCCAGCCCTTGTGGTGCATTCATGTACTCCTCAAATGGTCCCGTTTCCTGAGGTCGGAAGTCGTTCTGTAATGTAGAAACAAAATGGACACTACAAAGGTGATGTGTTGTATTTTATTGCTCAGAGCTGCACCAGTACATTCCCGCAAACCATTAAAATATTGCTTTACCTGACTTGTTATTAGGGTTGATGCTAATAAATAACTTAAATAACAAAAAAAATGTTTACCATCGACCCAACATTTACTTTTGTCCGCCATGTTTCTGCGTAAGATGAGGTCAACAAGCAAGTCAAACCAATTTTTCGGATTATTCCGACCCCAAATGAATGCAGCATTGTTCAGATTTCTCCCAGTTCATGTAAATTCAAAAATCAGTCTAGAGAGCAAGTCTTACTCTTCCTTTCTAATGCATTGACAACACAACACTTGACATTTACCGCTGAGAAGTTAGATAATTGGAGATTTGTCTGTAACTATGGTGGAAATATTTAATTCTGTCATCACATGTCATGTTTATGGGAATTGGAAATGGGAAGTCAAAACAATGGCCCTGGAAATAAAATAATGACTTTTTAACAACATAAAGTAGCTTTAAGGTCTTGTGCTTAGACTATTTTGTCAGCTACTGTTTCCAAGTTCAATAATCAAGTTTTAATCTTAACCAAAAAAGTTTTCTAATTGAAATGACAAACAAGGCTACAATGAGAACAAAAATCCTTATTTATAAAATAATGGTAGTTTAAAACTCAGCTAATCTGCTTTGTTGCACCAGCTTTTCATAAACCCATCACTAAATGTGTGTGTAAAGTCTCTTCTAACTAACCCCCTAACCCTAATCCAACAGCTGTTATCAGATTCAGATTTATTTTTATGTTGTTAAATTCAAAGCAAATACAGACCTTTTCTCATGTGAAACAACCATTCTGGGTCTGACTTTGACAGATAGATGTTCATGTCAGGCCTCATTGCTTGTAGTTAATTGAGAAGAAAAAGATGAGGTGAGGATGAGATGGGTTTCATTACATTATTAGTGATCTAAAGGGCCTGGGACACAGCAGCAGCTTTAATTGGTGTCTGTTTTTGTTCTGCCAGGGGACCCTCCCAGACACAAAATGAAACCTGTAATAAAAAACAACACATACACACACGCACGCACGCACGCACACACACACACACACACACACACACACACACTGCCAAAGCAACCGAACAGAATCCCACGCACACAAGCACGCCGTGAATCGCTCGGGCTTTTGCAGAAATTGTGCTTCTCTTGCAAAAACACACCCTGAAAGACGGACAGACACACACTCAAACACTCTCTCAGCTGACACACACACACACACACACACACACACACACACACACACACACTCATAGCCAGCGGCACCCACCTCCCCCTCCCCCACCCCTCTTCCGTGAATGGAGTTAGTCAGAGTAATCATTCAGGGCAGCTGGCAGCAGGAAATGGAATTGGATTGCTGAATGGGTCACTCAGGGTCAAGAGCTTGGGTGTGGTTGTGGACACTGGGGACCAGGAAGAAGAAAAGCCTTTGCGGCGGTGCTTTCCATCAGCGTCTGGCAGCCACTTATCATCAGCTGTCATAACTCATCACACTGAGCAAGAGAGAGCTGCAGTGCACAGAAAACGTCCATCACACCGTCTTGGCTTGATAAATCAGGAGTAAGATCATGCCTCCAGGTCTGAAATGCCTCTCTTGACCTATTGCCTTAAGTTTAATGACTTAGTCAATAATGTTTCTTGTTACTCCGATTGTTGCATAGCAACGGCAGGCAGTCTCAGTCACAGCTCAGAGAGAGAAGAGACTGCCGAGCAGAGCTTCAGCTAGACGGGATAAAAGGAGGGGAAGTAGAGGAACAAGTTGGAAATAAAATCACCATCCACATCATTTATCAGCTTTATGCATTCAGCTCAGAGGTTTTAAACCCCAAAATCCTGCACAAACTGACGTCCCCCTTTCAAGCTGTCTTTCAGTTTTCAGAGCTGAAAGCCGTTGAGGCGGATATACCTGTAGGCTGCATTTTAACTTGGCACTCTGGGTGGGGAAGAAAAGTCAACTACCTGGAGGTACTCACTGATCAGTTTCAGTTTAAAAGCTGAATCTTTGTTGAACTTGCTGCAACCCCTTGACTCAATTTACCACTGAGACTGAGAGGAGATGTGAACTGTCCTGTATAGGTGCAGGAATCCTACTCCAGACTCACATTTATTATCTGCTAGTATCATCCTTTCCTTTGTTTGTGGTGATTAAGTGAACCACCTGCTGTAGTTTGAGCTGCGCCCACATACCCATGTGGCATTTTATTTATTTTTTTGCTTTTGCCATCGTTGTCCTGGAAGAAATGCAGAAGGGACACCATAACCATAGAAACGGGGTCAGCCTGTTGCCACGGTAGCTCAGTGTAAGGGAGTTAAAGATGCTCTTCTTTTGATTTGCCACTGTAATGGCAGCTGTGGCAGTGTGAGGAATCTGACACATTCCCTCTGATCATATACAGTAAAAAAAGAGGCTTCTTGAACTACACGCCTCATTTGAGCAGACGTGTCAGGTGGTGTCACCGTTTGCCTGCTGTCAAACATCTTCATAAATGTAAGAAAAGGCAGGAAATACTTCCTCTGCAAACCTGCACTCTGTTTAGATCAAACATGAAGCCGGAGTCTGGATTGCTGAATAGACGACTTACAGCTGCATTTCACTGTAGCACAGCATTTCCAGCATTTTTTTTTTATACATACAGACGTATTCGACCTGGGTCAGCACTCTTAAGAAGGAGAAAACTGCACAGAGAGTCACTCACCTTCTTATCCTTCATTTTTATTGTACTCTGATGTGCTTTTTGTATTTTATTGGCTTGGTTGTGTGTCACTCTCCTCTCTGGGTGTTGTTGCGGTGTAGGGTAGAATTAAAAAGTCTGATCTTGTGTTAACATTGTTTTTGTGGTTGTTTGCATTAAAAATAACTAAATAAAAAATAATAATAAAAAAGGAAATGAAGCCAACAACAGCCGTCAGAATCGTTCCTCATTTACAGCTCTGTATGTAATTTGAAGCTTGATCTCGCTGGAGAGCTTTTGTCATGTCCAATCAGCCAAGGTTTTCTTTATTTAATTAAATAAAGGAAAACATTCCTTAGACTTTTTTGTGATCAAGATCTTAACAGAAGAATCTTAAAACAAAGCATAATGTCTTTAGGTCCCCCACAGTAGATAGTCACACCAATGATGCATCCTCCCTAGTCTCGCTTTGCCAGACCTTCCTCCACAGCGCTGCGGAGGAGGGTCTGGCTAGTCCACACAGCCAGGATGGGAGAAAAACGCGCTCTGGTTGATTGGCATCTCTTTAAACCAATCACAATCATCGCAGGCAGAGCTAAGTACCGGGCAGAGCCACGGTGCCGCTGCAAAATAGTCTCGGGAAGGAACTTGTTTTGGTGAAATGTGTATGTTCAAAAGTTGTTGTAGTCGTGCAACAGAAAACTCAGATTGGACAGATAGTCTAGCTAGCTGTCTGGATTTACCCTGCAGAGATCTGAGGAGCAGTTAACTATAGTCATCATAAATCCAGTTTAGAATGCCAACACAAAGAAAGCAGAAGGTACCGGACATCCGGCTGAAAAGAGGGAAATCCGTAGCCTGACAAGCCAGACCCACATCAAGATATTGGGTCTGGGAACTCACCATTGGCAGGGCTCAATCCGAGGGGCGGGATAAACAGTTGTCTTTCAAATTCCCTCTGCACTCATAGTCAACCAGAGCAATGCTAGTTGATAGATTAAACTTTTGTCTATCCGGTCGGCAAAACTCCGAACACATCTTCCTTTTTTTAAGAATGACTTCAGTGCTTAACTCCAAGTCTTCCAGAGTTGCGGCCAAAGCCAATTCGAAAGACAGCTGTTCGCCAGCATCAGCAGCCATCTTCTTTGTTTTCAAGTAGCAGGGAATTCACGCGGAAGCGTCGCAACTCTGCCATCCTTATGTTAAGCCCGCCCTCTATACACGACGTGATTGGCCTGACCAGAATTTGGTTTTTCCAGCTCGTAAGCCAACGGAGACTTGCTAGACTGACCCTGGCTGCAAATTACATTTGCTGCCACTAGGGTGCGTCTAGATTTGCGTCTAGCAATCCCGGAAGTGGAACGTCGTGAATATGGACTATATCCTCCCTAATACATAGTGTCCACCTCCAATTAAAAACATGCAGTGAAGGGGCAAGAATACAAGTCAGTACATGCAGAAACATATTATAAATCCAGTACATGCCAACTGCAAGTGAAAGAAATATAAAATGCAAAGCAGAATTCCTTTAAGTCTGCAAGAAAACAGTTATTAAACAAAACTAATACGTCTCATTGACCTTGTTGCAATCACAAATCACAAATGATTTTCCAGAGGTCCATCATCTGCAGACATTCCTATATGTAAACAAGTTCCTGGCTTGCCATTAGAACCAAAAGAGGATTTAGGGGACTGAAGTATTTTAATTTCCAATAATCATCTAAGATTCCATAAATTACAATACAGCAATTTAACGTATAACCAACCCCAAACCAAAGCCAATTTATATTCAAATAGAAATATCAATTTGGGAGAAATATATTTTTAATGGGGCTATATACGACATTCAGAGTCAGAAAAGAATTGAAAGTAACATAAGATATGTTAAAACAATACTTATGAAATTTTGTTTTTTTTTACTAAATATACATTTTGAATATAATTAGAATCAACTGGATTTCACATTTCTGCTTCTACACAGTGATTTAGAAAAACAGGCAGTAAGATTTTGTCCAAATTGTCTCAAGATGTACTTACTGGCTTTTTCTGCAGCTTTTAACCACATCCTAGGGTTAATTTAAGAGTTAGGGGTTCAGGCAAGGAATATATCAATATTTAAAATATTCTTTGGGTTTGAGTCTTCCTTTGCAGACAGTTTTCTCAGTTGTCACGAAGAAAGCTCAGTTGTTATGATGTCACTTAATTATGGACCCTGGTTATAACTTGATGAAAACTGATTTATTTCCATGACAACTGAGCAACACTCCATCCGCTGAGGAAAAACTACTGTTGCTATGGTAAAGAATGAACTTTCACACTAAGAGGTGACTTTAGAAAGGCCATCCAATTATTCCTGCAAACTATATACTGTACAGTAAATGTAAATAGGCAAACTGTGACTAATTGGCAAGGTGATGGCCTGTTCTAATATTTAAATTGCATATTTCTGAGAGCAGAATCATAAAAAAGCTCAGAAGCATAAAATGTCCATACCCTTAGTGTTACTGCTGACATGGATGAATTGTGTGGAGGCATGTGCAATAAAATGTATAAAATGGTTAAAATACTGTTGTAAATAATGGCTTAAACTATGAATCAATTTGATAGAAGAATGTTAATGTTTAAAGTGTTATTCACAAGAGTCATAGTTTGAGCTGGACCTATTGAACTTAGAAAAACACTGGTCCATCAAATACAGATGCATCAAGATGACATGTGAGCATTTACAAGCATCTCACAGGAAAAAAAGAAGAAGATGTAGCCTCTCTGTAATCCTACTGAATAGATATTTCAACACTTTTGGGGGTGAAGTGAAAGGAGGAGGGTAAATTAATCTCGCAGCAGGACAGTTGTGCTCACCTTGTCTCTGATTTATGCTGCAGTTTATCCTGCGCGCCAGGTTTTCATATCTGTCCAAATCGTACCAGAGCAAGAACATAAAAGGTTTCTACAGAATACTAATTCCATTTAAGGCGCTCGTCTGAATCTAAATCTTGCTGACTGACTCAGTGGAGGTTTTCTCAGAAGTGGGCACAGACAAAAGCCTTGGATGGCTTTATTCTGAGTGAATCAATTGAGTGCAATCTTTTGGTATCAAGCATCACATGTAACATTGATTGTGTCTGTTCTTTTTTGCTGCTCTATCAGAATCAATATTTGTATATTTCTAAATAAGGAGGCTACAGTGTCTGAGCTGTGGCTTTTCTTGTTATCACATTGATGCAGCTCTGTACAATTACCTGGGAGTTTAAAAGGGTACTTTCACTCTCGTGCTTTGAAGTGCACTGCCAGGACGCTACATGTATGTATATGCATGTATATGTACAAAACTAAAACTAAAATAAACTACAGAAAGGTATTTGTAATTGCTGGCTTCATGGTTTAGTTCCATGCCTGTAAGAGTTCATCTGTTACAGAAATGTGTAAAAATAATCTTCTGTTATCACATTGATGCAGCTCTGTACAATTACCTGGAAGTTTAAATGGGTACTTTCACTCTCGTGCTTTGAAGTCTGCTTTTAAACCTGCACTGCCAGGAAGCTACATGTAGGTATATGCATGTACAAAACTAAAACTAAAATAAACTACAGAAAGGTATTTGTAATTGCTGGCTTCATGGTTTAGTTTCATGCCTGTAAGAGGTAATTTGTTACAGAAATGTGCAAAAATAATCTTCTAACATCCTGCCCACTTCATTTTAAAGGATTAGTTCACCTAAATTACAAATAAACATAGTTTCTCACTTTGTCCTCTATTACTGAGCCATGTAGGTACTGTAGTGGTGGATTCAGTAAAATTACTCAAATACTGTACTTTAGTAAAATGTTAAGGTACTTGAGTATTTCAATTTTATTGTACTTTTTACTCCACAACATGTATACGGTTTCTTGTTACATTCCAAATTAAGATTTTACACACTAAACCTTTGATGATCTTATAAGAATATGATGCATTGATACAGATGTATTGAAAATACTTAATTAATTATTGCTACCTTGATGTATAAGTAATAGTAATCCATTGATATAATTTGTGACACTCACATGGCCATTTTTCTGCATGGAGAGCATTTACTTTTTATACTTTAAGTTAAGTTTAAGTACATTTTGGTAACATTTTTAAGGTATAGTTAAGTAACATTATCAATGCAGGGCTTTTACTTGCAATGGAGTATTTTTACAATAGTGTTGCTACTTGAATTTTTGCTACTTGATATTTTTTTAATGAAATTCCTTTTGGGGTGGAGGCAGACATGTCAAATAAAACCAAAACTATCTTCATATTGTTTTGTTATTCGGGTGAACCTATCTTAAACAAACAATTATTCCAAATACTATTTCATATTTGCATTATTTTTCCTCGCAGGCTATCAAATGTTTGCTGAGCAGTGCAGCTCTGTGGAGTTTAGGATGTGTCAACTGACTCACAAGCTTCAGTGACTCGTCGTGACAACATATCCAACACAAAATAAAACACACAATATTGCTTTTATTTGATAGAAATCTCTTTGGTGACTCTACAATACTCAGTTGGGTTTTAACCTAAAGCAAATACACATCACTATGAACACAAGGTACACCATATATATTTAAATTTGTGCTGGCTGGGGCGGCCTCTAGCTCACCCAGTAAGAGCATGCGCCCCGTGAGTCCTTTGCAGCGGCGCGGGTTCAAATCCGACCTGCTGCCCTTTGCTGCGTGTCATTCCCCATCTCTCTCCCCCTTTCCTGTCTATCCACTGTCAGTATCTAATAAAGGGAAAAGCCCCAAAAAATAGTCTTAAAAAAAAGAAATTGTACTGGCTACATGCAGACAGGGGTGGCAGTCCTGATGAAACGTTTCAGGTTGCAAATCCAGGAACAACGATTCTTTGTTCTCATCTGTTCTCCATGGTGAATTATGTCACCTGTCATTCAAACTGAGGTAACTCACATCTGTATCATGAACAAACACAAGTCAAGGGATGCGAAAATAACCATGTTCACAAATGCTATACACTTTTGTTTCTCCTCCTCTACACAGAAAAATAATGAGCCTACACACCGAGTGGGGAACTTCACAGACCTCATTCAGTCAAAGATTCCTGCCCTCAAATCCCTTGTAATGCAGATAACAACATTGCGCTCCTCTTCACTCTGATGTGCATCCTCCAGCAGCATATTTCAGCCCAGTCAAGATGAATATCTCCTCTGCATATATTAAGTATTCTATTTCTGTCAACTTTATCAGGATTATTAGCTAATTAGAGTTACTATTTTATTTCAGATATGTCAACAAGCAATATTTTTAACAATTAATTAACCTAATTTTAGGTTATGTTGTGCTAGTCATTGACACAGTCACTCTGCCCTGTAGATGGTGACACATGCCATGTGAGTCAGAATAACATCACTCCATAAAATCAATAGAATTGAAGGTTATACTCACAGACAAAAAAAGACACACTTATTAATAATGAGTCCAAAACGGTTTGTGTGGTTTAGATGTTTTAAATGTTGGAAGATTACTCTAAAGATCTCCGAGGGGTTGTGAGAAACATCTTGGCAAAAGACTGGTATCACACAGAGAGAATGAGAGTTTAAAATGTGATGAGTAAATAATTACATTACTTTTTAAGAGACCGATGCCCAAATTCATTAATAGCCCCATTCAAACCTTCATTAAGCATTTGTGCTTTCATTTGGATCTAAACACGTCTGCACAATGCAACCTTAATGTTACAACTTTACACAGAGAAAAAAGCTGAAGGCAGACTTAGTGGCAAGACTAGATAAAGTCTGATTATTCTGCAGGCTGAGTTTTCTGTTTGCAATCTGACCAAATGTCAGAACAATTTCAATTCTCATGTTCAGTACAGAATGCTCTGCCCCTCAGGCTCCCGCTACACATTATACTGTGTTCACGTCTTGCAGAAAATTGTAGTGGGATTGGTGCACAATAGTGAGAGGAATGAATATGAGCAAGGTTTTGCATGTATGCAAATCATTTGTATAGACTGTATGCCCATGTTATAGTACAATATGTTGTAAAGCTGCTACTCTCAGTGACTGCTGTTCATTCACAGTCAAGCCCAGAGTTCAATATGCATTTCCCCACTTTTGTTTACACTGAATTACATTTTATTGCCTTTACACACCCCTTCAGGTCAACACAACCCTGACCTCTACATTTTTTTAAATCGACAGCACACATTTTATTAAGTCTGGAGTGGAGTGTGTGTGTGTGTGTGTGTGTGTGTGTGTGTGTGTGTGTGTGTGTGTGTGTGTGTGTGTGTGTGTGTGTGCGTGTGTGTGTGTGTGTGTGTGTGTGTGTGTGTGTGTGTGTGTGTGTGTGAGTGTGTGTGTGTGTGTGTGTGTGCGTTTGGACACTCAACCTTGCAGATAAAATACTAAGAAGATGACAAAGTGCCTGAACTACTTATTTCAGCTTAGAATATGTGAGGGCAAAATGTTTTGGCCCAGGGCAAATAAAAACATGTCAGCTTTGTCTTCTTTCTGTTTTTCTTTCTACATGAGCTTCCGTGTGCTGAATATGGCCTGTCAGCCTTCCTTATAAAAGCTAAAAGCGTTGCAACTTGAGACACGTTTGTTGGTTTTAAGTCGATACATCAATCAATTTCTTCTGAAGCCAATATAGATATGATAGTCACTGTTTTTGTTGTTGTTGCTTGCATATTCTTTTTCCAGCTTCATGTACACACATTAATTAAAATGTGCTCACAGGCAGCATAGTGGCTCACTGGTTAGCGCTATCGCCTCAGCAAGTATATGCACTGCTGAGTACTGAGTTTGATCCCTGGTCCGGGGCCTTTCTGTGTGGAAGTTAGCATGTTCTCCTAGTCTTTACGTGGGTTTCCTTCAGGTGCTTAACATGTATGTTAGGTTAGCCCTGACCAAAAGGCACTGGCAAAAGAGTTGGCGCTGCGGTTGCATCCTGTATAGCAGTGGTTCCCAACCCTTTTTTCCTTGGCACCCCCCCCTACTCATGTCTAAGAAAAGCTGAGCCCCCCGAAACCGAAGTTGAGGTAACTCTCGAGATAGATCCTTACTTTCTTTTTTTTAAAAAGAGGAGTCATCAGCACTTTTACGTTTCTCTGCCATGTTTCATTCATAAAATAGTGATGCCGTGGCGGCAGGAAAAACGAGGATGATAGCAGCTAGCAGCTGACCTGATGACAGCAAGGGCCACAGGTTAAGAGGTCCAGGAGGTTTGGCCTACTAAGTAGCCTGCCTACAATTTTAAGCGAGAACAAAAAAAATATATATACACACAGACTTTTGTATACATTATATATTCTAGTGTATTATTATAATTTGTTTAACATGTGCAAATATATTTTTTTTTTTTACCTCAACATCAAACCAGATAAAGACCCAGACCCCAGGTTGGGAACCACTGCTGTATAGGATAGGTTAAATGCAGAGGACACATTTCTTTTCTATGTATGTAAGTGCTTATAAATGACAATTAAAGCACATTTTTTTAACCTTTAACATCAAACATGCCCAAGTACATATTTTGTTGAATTGTTGTGTATTTGAGAAGTCTTACAAATAAACTTGGAGATTAATTTGAATGTCTTTGTTTTGCTATACTTCTCTAACTGTGACACAATCAGACACAGTGAGCCAAAGTGAGATTTGTGTTTGCCTTCTTCTGCCTTTTTTTATTTATGTTTTCGCTTTCATTTCTCTTTCTCTCACACTTTTTTCTTCCACACCCCAGACTATATCCTCAGTGTGCCTTTTCTGTCTCCTGTACTCTCCTGGTGATAACTTATGAGTGTGGGTGAGTGCTCCACCCATCAAAGCTTTAATGCCCTTCATTCCATGTGTATATATAATTACATGCAATATTTATACATAAAGTATGGCCATGAGGACCTACAGCAAATGTCTACATAGTGCATTAGCATTACCGTATTGATTTTACACATCAGTGTAATTAACAGACAGTCCATCATTGAGAAGATTGGCAGCCTTCTATGGCCTCTGCACTGCAGTCTACTTTGTCCATGTGGGTCAGACTTTACAGGAAATCTGCGATTTCAATCTGCGAATCTGAGAGTTCACAAGGTTCTCAGAGGAAGATGCGCTTCCAACGTGTTTTTCTTCTTCAGTAAAAAAATAAAATAAAACAACAGTAAAGGAGCAGCTTTTTGTTGGGGCTGACAAGAAGCGACAACAACTAGCAACATCGTCTTTGTGAAAGGAGAAAATGGGGTTTATGGGAAATGGGTCTTAACTTTTCTGACATGTTTGCACTTTGCTGCTACCAGCTGCCTCAGCCACGGTCTAATCTGTAACATAATTAATATGACAATGTATACGTATAACCCCACATACACCCCTTACCTAATACAAACAGAATAATCTGAATTATTGGCAGAGTATCTTGTCACATACAGGGAATTTAGCTCTCCCTATAGTAACAGTATGCACAGTACAGTCATCTTCAGTATACATACAAATACAGACAGCTAAAAGAGATAGCAAGATACATACAGACAAAAGCTGGACAACAAACAGTATATAACAGGTCAGATTGCTGCAGGGTTGTTGATGGCAAAGAATGCTGGAAAACAACTGAATATGGATAAAATGTACTCTATATACAGAAAGGGTTTTAAGTGCCTATATTGATGGAATATTATGTACAGTACATAATACAGTCTGCCTCGATGTACATCGATCTACATATGATAATGAAAGTATATTACACAGTGGGGGAAATAAGTATTCAATACATTTAACATTAAACATATTTCCAATGCAGCTATTCACATCAAATGTAGACCAGACATTTAACTCAATAAAACTGTGCAAATAAAGAAAATCCTTACATGCCGAACAATAATAAAAGTTATGTGAAATGAAGTGGAATAACACAGGAGAAAAGAATCGAACATGCTAACTCGCATGTGTTTAATACTTGGTGGAGAAGCCTTTGTTTGCGATGCCAGCTTCAAGATGCTTCCTGTATGTCTCACGTTGCTCAGGATTGATTTTCTTTCACACAAACAGTCTTTAAATCGTATAGATTCTTGGGGGCCCACTGGTGAAGCTTGATGTTCCATTCCTTCAACAAATGTTATTGGCTTTAAGTCACGTGATTGACTGGCACGCCAACACCTTTATTTTCTTTCTCTGCAAGCAATAGACAGCCGCTTTTGCAGTATGTTTTGGATCGTTCTAACTGTGTCTAGTTGTGTCTCATTCTCATCGTCCTGGTGGATGGCAACAGATTCTTTTCAGGAATGTCCTGGTGCATGGCTTCATTCATCTTCCCTTTGATAATTTGCATTCTGCTGCTGGTACCATGATAAGAAAAACAGCCCCGTACCATGATGCTTCCACCTCTGAACTGCACTGGTATTTTTAGGCTCATAGCTATTTCTCCTCCAAACATGGCATGTCGTATTGTTGCGGAAAGGCTTATGAAGTTTGCCACACAACATTTGAAGGGGAGCGTGCCTATGTTCCCACAGCCCTATGTTCCCACATTTCTAAGATTTTTTTTTCCAAAATTAGGCCCGATGTTCCCACATTTCCTTTTTCGTAAAATTTGCATCAGATTTTATTTATATAATTTGGTAGCCAATTACATCCAACCTATTATCCAGTAGCAATGGACTACAGATGGAAAGTAACCCTAACCCTAACCCTAAATAGATAAGCCCTAATTTTTAGAAAAGAAACTTAGAAATGTGGGAACAGGGCTGTGGGAGCATTGGGCTGTGGGAACATATAGGGCTGACCCCATTTGAAGAAGCCTAAGGATTACAGGGAGAATGTAGTATGGTCAGACAAGACAAATATTGAGCTGGTTAACTTGCTTAAAAAGGGAGTAGCAGCGTCTTCGATGATAGCAATCCAACAACATTCGCCATTTTATCTTTAGTGTCAATTTTATTCACAAGGCTGGACAGTGAGGAAGTGTCTAGCCACTGTTGCCTGGTGACTGCAGCACTGCCAGCACACCTAATTAGCTACAAACCATCACTGTATTTTTTTTTTTTTAACCAATGCACACGAGTAAACATCAGCCAGCAGACTTTGTTAGTGGGGACACTGTGAGTTGTAGTTGACGTTCAGGGAGGGGTAGGAGTCCCCGAGACAGGCTGTTCTTCCTGTTGTTTTATTTCCTTTGCTTTACTGTCAGAGTGTGGAAAGTCATTTGCTTTGACACTTGTGATCCTTGGTGGCTCTAGAGAGCTGTTACAATATACCACCTGGTAGAAAGCATAGCAATCTCACAAGAAGGCACTTAATTTGAATTATCATCCAAGGGAGGTTATTACATCCAGTATTTGATGGTTTTTTATAGAATGCTACTGCTCTGTATGCTACTCTTTGTAATTAATCAGTTAAATTTGTGTCTCTTGCTCTTGTGTCTTTATTAAATTCTTGGCTTCTACTCTAAAGCGCTTCACATCCAGCTGGCTCTTGTTCTCATAAAAAGAAATGGAAGGCCGCCAGCCTCTGAGATTGAGTTCAGGATATGTCCTGGCCTCGAGGATGGACAAGGAGAGAGAGGGAAAGTGGAGGAATGTGCCAGCAAGAACGACATTACATTTACTCAAGTCGAGGTTTTCTTTGTGTGATAGTAAGGCATGAGTAAGCTCTTCCATGGAGATTTCATGTGAGAATTCATTGCCTAGCTTTTCGTAAACTGATGAAAACGTCTGCTCTCGACTGCAGCCCTTGAGAAAACAGAGAAAAGTGATGAGTGAGCAGTTTTTAAAGTTTTTTTTTTTATGAGTTACTGCTTCTATTTAACTCTTAAACACATTCTGCACAGACACACCGAGAAATTATGTGATTATGTCTTGTACTGCTGGCCAATGACAGAACATCCGTGATTCCTCCTGTGTGAGGGGTAAGTGAGTCTAATTTTGTACAGACCTTGTCTTGGATCTTGAAAGAGCTCCAAGATCTTATATCCTGGTTTCATTCGTGAGCTGCCAATAAAATATTTGACTTAGGAAACAAACTGCCTCTGTGACTATTGACTCTGTGATCAGAGCTGGTTCGAACTGATAACATTACCAGCAGGCTGAGGAGTGCATTTTCCTCCTCATTGACTGATGAGTGTCCCACATCTCTGATCGCAGTCCCTGCTGTGGTTACAGCTGCTACCTGTCTGATTGGTCTGATTGGTCCCTCTACTGACCAGGAGGAGGTCAATAAAACAGCATAGGGTCTCATTTAGGTTGGCCACACAGAGTCCAAAGTCTCCTTCTGTCCAAAATGTTTGACCTAAAATACTTTTGAGACATAATACTTTCTTGTCATAACTTCAAAAGATTTTCTTGGATGTGAGATGCAGTTCTAACAACTGCAAAACTCATGTAAAAACAATTCGGCCAACAATGTGTTTATGTTTCCGGATATCTATGTAGGCTATTTCCTACTTATTTGCATGCTAGGCCTATAACTGTATGCCTTTACAGAAATATTTTGTGCACCACATTCCTGGCTGTCTGGAGCTTTTGAAATAGCTACAGCCAGGGGATAATAATATATTAAGCTGTCCAGAAATAATCACAATCTAATCACGTATACTAATTTGATTCTGTATGTCAAACGTGTAAACCATTTTATATGTTGTTAATCTGATGTTAATCACATTTTTTGGGGTGGGTAAATATAACTTTCACATTTGTGAAAAAAAGAGTAGACGAATGTATTCATCGTTTTAATCATTGATTTAATTATGTCAATTTGGATATATTAACAGAGAGGCAAAGACATTGTGGGACACTGTGGTTTTACTGACGTTGTATCGCTTGCAAGTTTGTGTTACCTGTATATATATTTTTGTTTTCTTTTAGTTTGTTTGTTACCTCTATATTTTATTTCTGCGGAATGCAAAGAGAAGACGTAGTTTTGCCAGGTTCCGTCTGCGCTATGTTTGTCAATAAAGTTTGTTTTGAAGCCAGGCAAGATGGCGGATTACGACTTGACTACCAAGATAGCTCATTTTCTGGACAGGCATTTGGTGTTTCCTCTTTTGGAATTCCTGTCTGTGAAAGAGGTAGAACAGATTTTGCATCGCTTAACGCCAACATATAATGCGGTTGTTTATTGAGGGGTATTTATACATAACAACAAGGTTGTAGCGAGCACCGATTCATCCCCAGCCGGCTAGGCTAGGCTATCTGTCACGTTAGATTACATTAGATAAACAGACATAGTCAGCTAGCGGCTACACATTTATTTTTGTTTTTTGTTTTTTGTTTTTTATACCGGAGTGTTGCTGTACTGTTAGTGATAGTAGCAGTCAATTGCTGCGACTCCGCAAAACTGAGGTTGTTTTTTAGAGCTTTGGCTAACAAGCTTCTTATTGTCGTTACCTAGCGTGTTAGCCTAACGTTTCAGCCATGGTTTCAGCTTAACGTTAGCGGATTAACGTTGGTTACAATCGGATGAATGGCATGAGTAGCACTGGCAGTGGCACACATGTCCTGTCGTTTCCCTTTTCTATTTTGTACAGTTGTTTCTAAATCTGAGCGTGTGTCCCACAGGAAACTAAATATTTTGTGTTTTTAATAACAGATATACAATGAAAAGGAACTTCTTCAAGGAAAGCTGGACCTCCTCAGCGAGACAAACATGGTGGATTTCGCCATGGATGTGTACAAAAACTTGTACCCGGACAAGGAAATTCCACACTGTAAGAAACACAGCAGATTAATAGTTTGTTTTGATTCCATACGTAAGGCAACTTTATTTATATAGCACATTTTAGCAACAAGGCAATTCAATTACTTTACACAACACATTAAAGAGCAATAAAAACAAATCCAAATACATATGACTATCAGTCATGTATTGAACCACTTAGTCAAAGGAAAGAATACAGTTGACGTCTTGTCATGTAGCCTCTGTGCCTGTAATGTCCCAACATTGACCATGCCACCTGAGCAGAACATAATGGTACCATAATCTGGGAAGTACTTGGTTACTGGTCCGAAAATATGTTTTTGCCTTTATCTGACTGTTTTGTGCTGTTGATTTTCCAACCAGATGAATAAATATTATTGGGGTTAACTGTTTGTTTTTCCTCCTAAAGTGCTCATATTATGCTTTTTGGCTTTTCCTCTTTCCTTGTGTTATATATCTTTTTGTGCACATTATTGGTTTACAAAGTGAAAAAGCCCAAAGTCCACCCAATGGGACTTACCATCTCCAACAGAAAACACTGTTCACAAACAGCTCTATTATAGTCCAGCGTTTACTTCCGTGACGAACGTGTGTCATTTTGTAACACACGTTATAATGCTGGCCTAGCTGCTAGCGTGGCACTCCCTCATACTCTGCAACTGACTAGCTAGCAGTACTTACTGCACATGTGAAACTCCCAACAAAGATGGTACAGAAGTGAGATGCCTCACTCTGTAGCTAAAACAGAGAGCTCAACACACAGGGTAAAAAGAGGAGCTGCAGCAATGTGTAGGGCTGGGCACCAAACATCGATACTTTTATGGCCCCAAAAAAATACCCGGATCCTATGAGTATCGAAAAATGATTTCTTTTGGTGCAAAATTTCGGTTCCAAAAGCGTCTGAGTGCTTAAGCGCAAGCTTTCTGTCCTCTCGCATATTAACACAGAGCGGAGCTCCGACCGACACACACACACACACACACACACACACATGCGCGCACAGAGGTGCGGACGGAGTAAACTACGTCGGCTCTGCAGTTTTGTTGAAGTCACAGTGAGTCATGGCGATGCCGATAAAGTGGTTTCAAGTGTGGTTACAGTTTTTCAAAACTTCACGCAGACAGCGTTTGCTGCGATATGATATTAATAGCGAGCCGAAAGCAGTCGCGTGCTGTTATTTTACATTTCCTCTGAGACAAGCAGGCCCAACAGTGGTTTCTATGCCCTGATGACTGACTGACAGGCTGAGGTTGTAAGGCAAGGGAACTTTACTTCTACAGCACCTTTCAGCAACAAGGCAATTCAGTAACATTCCTTTGTACTTAAGTTAGTTCTCCATTAGTTCAATGTTGACAACAGGGCAGTCACCAAGTTTATTGTTAAAGGTGTGTGTCATTATGCAGTTTGCACTAAAAAGTCTTTGTTGTTTACATTCCTTTGCATTTTAGTTAGTTAAATATCAGCCTGTACACAATGTCATTTGTTTATTTATAATATGTTAATGTTGTGGCAAAAAGGTTTCTCTTTTTTTGTTAATTTTTAAAGTTGGGATTGATACCAATCCTAAGTATCTGACTGGCCCACCCCTATCCAAAAGCACAACCAGTTTTATTAATGTTACTCTGAGTGAGCAGTGTTACCAGAATTTTTTAATTGTGATAACTGTTTTGATTCACAATTAAGGTGGAAAATAAAAGTTTTGTGTTTAATGTGTTTTTACTGATGTTGAAATGGATTTTAAAACATATGGTATCGAAAAAAAGTATCGTTAAGCAACTGGCATCAAAACTGAGGTATCGAAATTGGCACCTGATGGAAAGATTTTGAACGATGCCCAGCCCTAGCAATGTGCAGCACAACAAATCTATAGTGAATTAGACCATGTAAACCTATTCTGATACAATTTCTAAAAACAATTATGAACCTGAAAATGAGCACAATATGAGCAATTTAACCACTGCTGATGTAACAACATTGTGTTAGTGTGAGAATTGTTTCCGTTTCAGCTCTGAAGGAGAAGAGGAGTACTGTGGTGGCCCAACTGAAGCAGCTCCAGTCAGAGACGGAGCCAATTGTCAAGATGTTTGAAGACCCCGAGACGACTCGACAGATGCAGTCCACAAGGTCAGATCAGCTTGTCAAAGAAATGCATCTGTCTTAAATACTTTGCTCATTCTATATTATAGAACTGACAGTATTATAATACATGTGAAAGTATGTATGTGGACTGTAAATGGCTCATCTATTGATCTATTGTTTTATTCTTCATCAGAGATGGGAGGATGCTATTTGACTATCTTTCAGAGAAACACAATGTAAGTTTTAAAATGTCAAAAGGATTTATTCACACACCTATTGTCATATAAAGAATGCTCTGCATCTTTCAAGGCGGGTTGCACAATGTGCTTTTGTTTCCATAACAACCAGCTGCCACTGTGAGCCAGCAGGACTGTTTTCCAAATCTCAGAATCTTAAAACATCCAACACCACCCACCAATGTGCTCATTATACACTCAATGATCAGAGTAACTACTTGCAACTTTTCTGCCAATAGTTTCTTTATTTTACCTTTTTTGTATAAGTTATATAAAAAAATATTGGCCACATCATGTGCACTACCCTCAAAGAAGGGATTGTTGTCATTGTGAAAAAGAACAGGCTTTGTTTTGCCTAGCAAGATGAAAGATGCCCACACATTCTCCAATCAGCCAGAATCTGCCAGCCTTGCATCCTCTAACAATTAGCTTTCTTTGAGGAAAAAATAAAGCTAGGGCGCTAGCAGTTTGAAAAACAGTGGATTAGTTGACTGTACTCCAGGGCTATTGACTGTTGAAAGCCACATTCATTATAGCTAGGCCTGCACAATTCAGGGGAAAATATGAATCACGATTTTTTAGCTTAGAATTGATATCACGATTCTCTGCCACAGTGTTTTTCTCACAAAGTGTAATGTTTATTGCACACATGAACCATGACAAAACAAATTGGCAGTACCAAACATAGATTTTTGGCACCTATAGCACATTGCGCATTACCACAAGCCTGTAAACATAGAGGCTTCAGTGAATAAAGAAAATAAAGTACATACTGGCCAGTACAGTAGGCTACCAAAAACAGTGACCTATAACACACTGAACTAAATATGGCCCTGATACAGGCTCTATCTGAATGTCATTATGTCACATGTCTTTACATAATTAAAACATGTCAATGTCAAATGCTTTCAATAAATTAATTGAAGGAGAAAAAAAAGAAAGAAAGCATCGAAGTCATTTAAAAATTAAATCGCGAACAGGGGTGAATCGAGATCACGATTTTATAACGATTTATCGTGGAGGCCTAATTATAGCTTTAATAATGTGCCACACCTTTTTAAAATTGAATTTCCCCTTGGGATTAATACTTAACCTCCATATAACTGGATGCTGGTCAGTTTTCAACCTTGTTCAATGTGATTTTAATTTATATTTCCCTTGTTTATTTATTTCTTAGTTTCGCCAAGAATACCTGGACACACTGTACAGGTACGCCAAATTCCAGTACGAGTGCGGTAACTACTCTGGGGCTGCAGAATACCTATACTTCTTCCGTGTCCTGGTAAGAATAACCACATAAGAATAGAAAATGTTAATTGCAAGCCACAATAGATTCAGTTGTGTTCATCTATTTTTTTATTTATTTTTTTTTTCAATTATTTCCAAAATACTGCTCAGTCTGTTTTGATTATGATACGCTGAACTTGTTGCTCTCTGCTCAGGTTCCCTCAACAGACAGGAATGCCTTGAGCTCTCTGTGGGGGAAACTGGCCTCTGAGATCCTGATGCAGAACTGGGAAGCAGCCATGGAGGATCTCACTCGACTAAGGGAGACTATAGATAACAATGTAAGTGAATAATACTTTCAGATGCTTACAGATGTTATCAAGATTAGCTAGTTTTACTAGTGTTTACATTAGCAATATAGAGATAAAATGAGATGAGCCAAGCAGCACATAGCAACATGGAATGATATTTGCAGTTTCTGGTAAACGCTGAAGTAAAAAATTGCATTAGAATTGAGAGTGGAGCTCATTTTATGCAATGTCAGAATCAGTACCAATGTATCCCGACTGAAATCAAATAAAAGTGTACCCAGATGAAAGTCAAATGAATGATCTACTGCTATTTATAGGTCATTTACCTCAGAAGTTACTATGTGAACCTGCTTCTTGACTCTGCATTTGGCAGGAACGTCATTGAACTTGGGTCTGAATTGTATTCATAGGTATTCTTGTTCTAAAAACATTGTCTGATGCAACATTTCATAACCTCTACCATTTGTGTCCCCTCTCTCCCTTCAGTCTGTGAGCTCTCCTCTCCAGTCACTCCAGCAGAGGACCTGGCTCATCCACTGGTCCCTCTTTGTGTTCTTCAACCATCCTAAAGGCAGAGACAACATCGTCGAGCTCTTCCTCTATCAGCCTCAGTGAGTCTAGATGTTTTTAATTCAATTTTATTTATAGTGTCAAATCATAGCAGGAGTAATCTCAGGACACTTTACAGATAGAGTAGGTCTAGACCACATTCTATAATTTACAAAGACCCAACAATTTCCCCCCAGTGTTTTCAATATAGCAAAAAACAGGCAGGCATATACACTGGCTTAATAGTGCTGTCATCCAGACTTTAAAGTGCTCATATTATGCTTTTTGGCTGTTTCCCTTTCCTTTATTGTGTTATATATCTTTTTTTGTGCATGTTATAGGTTTACAAAGTGAAAAATCCAAAACTCCACCCCAAAGGGACTTACCATCTCCAACAGAAAACACTGTTCACAAACTGCTCCAAACAGCTCTATTGTAGTCCAGCCTTTACTTCTGTGACAAACGTACATCACTTTGTAACACGTTATAATGCTCGCCTAGCTGCTAGCGTGGCACTCCCTCATACTCTGACTTACCTGGGGACTGCGCATGTGCGACTCCCAACAAAGATGGAACAGAAGTGAGATGTCTCACTCTGTAGCTAAAACAGAGAGCTCAACACACAGGGTGAAAAGAGGAGCTGCAGCAATGTGCAGTACAACAAATATATGGTGTTTTTTGAAAATTAAACCACATAAACCTATTCTATATTGAAAAATACTTTTTTAGTTTGATGGCCACCCTTGTTGTTCATGTCAGTTTATTTTCTAAATTATTTTTTTTTTCAACAATATGTGGCAGCTACAAAAGTGTACATGTTTTGTTTAGCAAAATGACTTATGGTACCCAATTTTGTGTGATGGCAACTAATAGTGATGACACTGTGTGCTGCCTTTGTGTTTTTCAGGTATCTGAATGCCATCCAGACAATGTGTCCGCACATCCTGCGATACCTTACAACTGCAGTCATCACCAACAAAGACGTACGGAAGCGCAGACAGGTGCTCAAGGATTTGGTGAAAGTCATTCAACAGGTAAGATTAATAAATGTAAGCAGATTTGGCTCTGGGATTTGGTCAACATATGAATGGTGGTTTCTCTCTCACTTCCGCAGGAGTCCTATACATATAAGGACCCGATCACAGAGTTTGTGGAGTGTCTTTATGTGAACTTCGACTTTGACAGCGCCCAGAAGAAGCTAAGGGAATGTGAGTCGGTAAGGATAGCTTCCTAAAGTTTCTCCTGCTTGACAGTGTGTGTTTGTCATGGTGCACAGGCCTAAATTGCCCTATAAAAGTTAGCTGTCTCCTGAGACTGAGGGGTAATATGAAGCTTCCCTTAGCTATGGTGCTCTGATCTCCTGAGTCCCACGCATTTAACTTTGCAGCTATTGAGCCTCAGCAAATCCATGTCTGGCCTGATTTGCTGGCTCTTAACTTTTATTCATTTTGATTTTCAAAGCGGAACAGCTGTCAGATTTGGGGCTTGGTTGCCTTCTCTTTAGAAACCCTTGACTGCAGTTTTTTCAGTTGTGTCAAGGGACAACTTTGTGCATTTTCTCAGCACTCTGATCAATTGGCTTTTACCCCTCTTGCGTCAATCATGCAGTGATTGCGAAGGCCTCAACTATGCTGTCAGATATGGACTGTGAGCATAATGACAGAAGAATAAAGATAGTTTATTAAGTCATTCTGTTGTCATGGATTCTGCTGGCTTTTAATGACCAGGGGAATTTAAATGTACATGTTTCTGTTAATTGCCCCTCTAGAGATCAACAGCTCATCCTAATGAAATAAATAAAAATCACATGGTGTTTTTCTCTTGCTGTTTGCGTTCCTTTTTTAAAGACTTAAAGTTTTCTGTTTCAGAACTTTTTGATTGATGTAAGATGTTAATGTCTGCAGTGGACCTGGTTTTTCTCGATCACAAGATGTGAAAAATCCCAGACACTAATATATTCATAAATCTAAGCTCTTCTGGAGATTTGAGGTGGCCAAACATCCCATTTGATGTTTCTGTGACCGTTGCTTTAAAACCACAGATAGAGAAGTCACAACATAATCTCCTACAAAACACTCTGTAGGGCTCATGTCTGGTGATGGCTTTATGGTTCATGTTGGGTGGCGGGCTGGTTCCATGTTTTCTCTTAAAAGAGCTTGGCAACGATGATGGAGAAAAAAGTTAATTAATTACCTCAAAAAACATGCTTTGTGTATACATTAAATATAGCTGTGATTATCATTTTGGCTTATGTTTTATGTAAAAGCAGAACATTTTCTTGTGATTTTCTTTAAACAGTCTTTTGAACAGTAATATATCTCAACATCAGTACATGATTTAGCCTTCACACCACAGGACGCTCCTATACAGCAGATAACCTGACGAGATTTGGAAGCACATTGATGCATATATGTGCATTGTAATGATATGTATAGTATAGTAGTTTGACAAGACAAAAATAGCCCCATTATTCAAACCAGATACCCACTACAAAACTGTCTTATAAATGCTCTGCATTGTGAGGTTGGATAGTTTTGACCAGGACATTTTGATGTATGGGTGGATAAACCAATAGCTGGAAGTTCTGCTGCAAAACAGCCCGACCACAGGAAATAGTTTCCAGCACGTCTTGGTGCTATTATGTACTCTAGTGTACTCAAAGTATATCTATCATTCCAGTAAAACATGGATATGGTTTGAGAATAGACCTGACACTACCTATATGCAGTATATGTGTGTGTGTGTGTGTGTGTGTGTGTGTGTGTGTGTGTGTGTGTGTGTGTGTGTGTGTGTATATGTATGTATGTGTGTGTGTGTGTGTATATATATATGTATATATATATGTATGTATATATGTATGTGTGTGTATGTATATATATATATACATACACACATACATACACACGTATATATATATATTATATATTATATTATTATATGGCAGAGAAACTACAACTGCATTTTTCATACACCTTCTATACATGAATGCCTTGTATGTGTATAAAGTGATTTTCTTTGTTCCTTCAGGTTCTTGTGAATGACTTCTTCCTGGTCGCTTGCCTTGAGGATTTCATTGAGAATGCCCGTCTCTTCATCTTTGAGACCTTTTGTCGGATTCATCAGTGTATCAGCATCAGGTAAACGTCTTCGTAATAGGCGTTCTTGTCAGGAACAGTGTGTGCACTGCCTTGTATTTGTGAAAGCACAGTTTCTGAGAAAGAAACGCTGAAAGATCTTTTCAACTTCTCTACCCAGATGTTCTTCTGTGATTTGACTTTTCAGTGCTGCCACTGTAATTCATCGTGTTATTCATGTCCTCCTAGTTTTTCAAGTATATTCAACAGTGAACTGTAAAAAGGGAAATTGGGGACTTTGGATTCCCTCAAAAGATAGTTACTTAAATGAAATGCCCCCCCTCCTCCTTCACTCTCTCCACTCAGCATGCTGGCAGACAAGCTCAACATGACGCCGGAGGAGGCGGAGAGGTGGATTGTCAACCTCATCCGTAACGCCAGACTCGATGCCAAGATCGACTCCAAGCTGGTGAGGCTCTGCATTTACTGATCCACCTTCAGTTAGATGTTCTCCAAATCACCAAGCCTAGCATAAACAGCTCTGTTTATACTACTAATGTAGGTAGTAGTATAGTTAGGGCAATTTATTCATTTTACTCTTGTAAAAAGACTGAAAGCAGCATCCAAGGATTTAAGTGGTGGTGTGCTTACCACTTTTGTGGTAGTCAGTCCTTCAGAAATATAAATTCTTGTGAATTTGTTCCTCAGGCTCATGTGGTGATGGGCAACAATGCAGTGTCGCCGTACCAGCAGGTGATCGAGAAAACCAAGAGCCTGTCCTTTCGTAGCCAGATGTTGGCAATGAACATAGAGAAGAAGATGGCCCACAGCAACAGGAATGAGGTAGACAAAGCACTAAATGTGTAGGGATGTGAACTTTGAACCTTTAGTAGTATTTACTGTTAGGGGGAAGAAGATATTAATTCGGCATAGGGCTGGGCGATATGGACCAAAAATCATATCTTGGTATTTTTGGCTGAATGATGATACACGTTTTATATATATATATATATATATATATATATATATATATATGAGATATATATATATATATATATATAGAGATGAGATATATATATATGATATATATATAGATATATATATATATATATATATCGGTATTTCCCTACAAAGTGGGCTAAATGTTCATTTGGAAGTCAAAGCCACATGTGAGATGTCACAAGCACTTAAAGCACTAAAACAGATCAACAGATCAAATCAAATGCAAAGACAGGGTTTTAGCTACAAAACCTGTAAATGAGAACATTTCTAAAATAAATAGCCTGTATTAAATAAAAACATAAAAACAGGCCTATCTAATTTTGGAACAAATCTCTTTTTGCCTCTTTATAAAGTAGTTTGAGCATTTGTTCTAATGTTTGTTTTGTTTTTGTGCTATTTTTCTCAGACACCAAACTGGGCTGCTCAAGACACCGGCTTCTATTAAAATGGAAATTGGCTTCAAGAGGATGCAGATGGCTTATTCAGGCTTTTTTTTATTTTATTATTGAATTCAATAATTTATCAGTTTAGAAACTATTGTTATTTATTAACTGGCAGCTTAACTTCTTGAAGGTATTATTTATTAAGTGGACACTCTCTTCATCATAACTTATTTGGAATCTGGTGTGTGTTAATTAAGTGTTAATTTTTCAATTATTCACCCAAATGATCCAACCAGAACTGTCCTAAATTAACATTAAACATTATTTTGCCTCTTCAGAGAGATTTGTTTGTTCTTCCCTTAATTAATAATTGACCACTAGATGGTGCACTTGGTTTATTTTTGTTTTCTGCTGTCTGCAAACAGTTGTAGCATTTCAGCCTCTCTGCCAGGCTGTAGTTCCTACTACAGCGTTTGAATTTCAAATTTATTGTAAAACTAAGAACAGACCGATACAAAATTGACCTATAAATAAAATTTGAAAAACACTTTGAGAGGAGACACTGAACTTGGCTCTCCTGCGACCTCGTTGATGTACGAGAGGCACAAACGATTTGGTAATTGAAAAGGAACACTGTTGAATTGGATAGAAAGCACTGCAACGGCAACTCACAAGACAGATCAGTCACACTTCATTTTCAAGGCTCCTGTCTGTTGGATGTTTCTGCTCGTGCAGTAAATGTTTAACTACACCTTATTTCTGAATATTATATTAAATGACGCTGCAAAAACTACTCGATTTCAGCATATCCTCAACAAATATTTGACTTTGACTAGTCTTCAGTACACAGTAACATGCAGCTGTAAGGAACAGGGCTTATTTAAAACCTGTTGGGTGAGTTGTAATGGTCAATCAAAGTGCACTCTTAAGTCACCCTTTCTTACACTGTTAGTCTATGAGATCTAAACTGGTATGTGCAGTTTCTCAATCACCCCTCTGTCAAAATACTGCTGGCAGGTGTTCAGGTAAAGAGGGGACTGTGCCCCAGGTGCATTCCTGAGTCGCCCCTCAGAATTACAGCCTCTTGGACCATGTGAGAGAACTCCTTCTGATGTTCAGCCTGGGAGTGCCTGACAGTTATGCCTGCTGCTGTAACTCCTAGCCACTCCTCCAAACTGTTTTCCTTATACACACACACACACACACTTTTCCAGGACTCAGTAAAACACAACAGACACATATGCAAGCTAACACACATGCCTACACACACTTAGAGCTGACGTGGGCTAAGGTCTGTGCACGGCTCCTTCTGGAACAGCTGGTATCCATCTGTGGTTGCCGTTGCTCTGGCTGCTGCTTCTTCCTGCTGCTGTATGCATTGCGGCTGCCCCGAGTGGACACAAACCGGCCCACTGCAACCCATTCATGAGCTCTGCTGCAATCACACTCTGGGAATCAGACTTTGTAGATAGTGAGGCTCTACTGGTGACAAGCAGTGTGCTCACCAGGCTTCAGTATGGATATCCTGACAGCATGGGCTGTCACTAACCCAGCTGTGGCCCGGCTCCTCTGGGTCCTAGTTCTGGTAGTGGCCACCCTCCTGGTCTGGCTCTTCTTCTTCTGCTGCTACAGTTGGAACCAGAGATCCTCGCCCTCCCTGGAGAGGTATCTGGCAGGTAGGTGGGCCCTCAACCCCCTCATCCTCTCTGTGGGTGTTTGGAGGCCTTACAACAAGACTAATGCTGCTTACTGTGAAGTTTTAACTTTAACAATTCAGGCTTAGTTTGACGAGGAGGAACACTCAGTGGAATTTTTTTTTTTTTTTCCAAGTCCGGTAATTGTTAGTGTTTCCTTTCCAAGACGGCAGTATCCACATTTTCCACAAAGTGCCAGCTCTTGTTGGCTCTGCCTTCACTTTGTGGTTGTTCTGATTACTGTTTAAATGTGCTTGTGCCCATGTGAGAGGATACAATGGATCTTTTATACTTTTTAGTACAATAAAACGTTTATTTTTAGGACGTTGCTGTGAGCAATCACAGGCATACTTTTCTGTTTAACTAAGAATGTGAAACTACACTTTAGTGTTTTACCACACTCACAGAATGTGAGCTTAATGATATGTTACAAATGTGACATGATGTAACATCAGCTTAGCTCAAGCCTACAAGTTACATTGATTTGCAGAGTCATTATAACCTGCAAGTCACTGCAAGAAATGTGCATTTGCAATGAACCGTAACTCTTGTCATCTCTGCTGCACTATAGATATTTTAAAGCAATATCACATTTACCACATCATGTGGATAGTTGATAAAATGATTGTCTCACATTTTGTGTTCCTATATTGTTCTGTCTAAGGTAATATTTTATTTTATTTTATTTTTTTCATACAGTGATGGTGAAGCACTCCAAATCTAAAGCCCCGACTCAGGTGAGATCATTTCTCTCATACGAGCGACTTTGTTCTGTCCGTTTTAAGAAACACTTCTCATGCATTACATTTCTGCATTACCATGATGAAGTCCTCAAAGTGCAGTCTGCTTTCGTTGATCATTCATCTTGCATTTCAGCTTGTAATGCCTCCTTCATACTTCAGAGGTCCTCGTTCACTTGAACTTTGCTCAGTTTCATATAACCAGCCTGCAGGAGCACACAAGACCAACAAGCTTGACACGTTCATTAATACTTATTTCGTGTGCTGAACCATATTATTTAACTAACACACAGCTTAGAATGAGTTCCTAAAGCAGGTCAGCAGCATTTAAATTGGTAAACTGCCTGCACATCATTGTTAAGCTTTAAGGGTGTGTGGAACTATTTCTTTAAAACTGTTAATAATTAGGAAATAATAATTCACAACATTTTCATATTTAAAATGTTAACAAGACTAAGAGTCTCATTGACAACGCTAACATGATGATGTTTAGCAAGTGTACTGTTTACCATGTTCACCATCTTAGTTGGTGTTAGCATGCTAACATTTGCTAATTATTATTAGCAAAGTACAGCTGAGACTGCTGGGAATGTCTGTTTTGCAGGCAAAGTTAAAAGTTGAACAGTTAAAACAAACTGATGATAGCACTAAATGAAAAATTAAGGAATAACCAAAGTTCTTACAATACATCCTGAGGGGAACACAAGTGTCTGAACCTGGTCTGAAACTAATTTCATGGCAATCCAATAGTTTTAGACATTTCACTGAAAACCAAAGATGTTAACCTCATGGTGGCCTAGAAGAAAAGTCAGAGGATCACCAAAGATATGCTGATGAATCATCTTGGAACAATGAATGTCTGTACCGAATTTAGTGTCAATCCATCCAGTAGTTGTTCAGATATTTCACTCTTGACCAAATTGGCTAAAACCTTTTAGAACCTAATGTTTTTGACTTGTGTAGCACTGCAGTGTTTCAACCTGTGTATCCTGTTTTTACATTTGATGTTCTTTCTCAGTAATAGGGGTAGGTAATGCATTTAATGTTTCCAGCATGAGCAACAGTGTTCCTTCATGCAGTAAATACAAGAGGAACTGGCTTTTGCTGAAGCACAAAACAAAGTACATTGTTCTTCAGAGACATTTGAACAGCATGCAACACTGATGCATCTACTACAGTTTGTGAATACAAGTCATACAATATGAATGCAATACACCTATTTAATGGACCCTCTTCAGCTCTAACCCCCTCTTGTTGGATCTCGTTGTTTATATAATTCCTATATAATCTATGTACTGTAATATAACCTCTCAGCAGCTGCAGCTTTATCACATGGCAATTCTATTACCAAGTATCCTATGAGTGGCTCATGTTATACTGAAATATCTGCAACTGTACTGGCCTCACTCAGTGTGTTTTGGCACAGTTATTATGAGTGTTACACAGTGGAGAAGCACTGTGCAGTCATTATGTGTGATAAGCTTGAGAGGCTCTCTGAAATGGCTCCATGAGTGAAGCCCTTTGTCTGTTTGTCCATAACACCCAACAGAGGTCCTGCGGTAGCCAGTGTATGGACAAAGAGACATGTGAGGTCTCCGTCTGGAGAACAGAGCTGCACAAAGCTATTGATGTAATACAGTGAGCATAAGTTATTAGGCTGTCAGTCTCTATTTTGAATCCGATCACATACACACAAACCTAAATACTGTATAAGCATGCACTTCCATGTTTTAGAAGAATGGGCAGCGGTGTTAAAGGTCAAGCTGCAATCACTGTAGTGCAATCATTTCTTCAAAAGACACTATGAGGCTGTGGGAGGGGTCCATGAATATTCCCATCATGATCTGCGTCTGCCGGGGGTTGGAGGTTACAGCAGAGCTGAGCGGCCTTACATTTCTATGTGTCACGCTGTGGGATACGTGAATGATTTCATTATGATTGCATGTGATTTTCTACAACAGAATGAAAGAAGAAGGCTTGTTCATTTTTTTGTCAATGGAAATGGCATTCTGTTTTAATTCACAGCAAAGAGAGGTACGGTGGCCCTGAGAGCTTAACGCACTGCAACTACAAAAAACAAATTGGTGAATTTGTTTTCTCCATTTCCTTGTGTTTTCTTAAGATGCAGTGCGTTGAGTTTTCTTAGAAAGGACAATAACTCCTTTCAAGATATTGCATGCCTAAAAACTCTTAACGGCTGATAAGATGTAAGACAGAAGTTATCCATTCAGAAAGAAAATGATCTACAGTTCATGACTCCTCCCAAAGGATATAGAAATAATTGTAATTTGATGCATAATAGACTATACTGTATGCACATTGGCATTTACGATTGTAAAATGTCCACTCTGTAATTAAATTGTCAAGTAAAAACTTACTTAACTTTCAAAAGTTCCACAGTTCCCATTCAATTACACTATATGATTTTTCACTTGGGTGCAAAAACCTCATTTTATGTATTTTAATTCCTCTTCATGGAATTTCAGCAGCAGGAAAAACAAAACTTAATTTGTTTACCTGACAGCTCTAATTATAATCAATGGCCTCTGAATAAGGGGCTTTTGTCCGGCTCAGTCGGTGCATGCCAGATATCGAGAGCTGCTGTTTTCTCTAATTGGAGAATGGACTTTCCTTATGGCAAATATTAGAAACAAGCCTTAATTTGGAAAAAACTGAACTTGGTCCCATGTCGGATGTTATGTTCATTGATTTTGTGTTTTTTCTTCCTAAACTATGTTTTTTGGCAGAATGGGGAAGCTTCTGAAACATCATGTTGTAGCTGAAGCTCAGAACTAAAACCTTTTGAATAAAAGTATTTATGTCAGAGAGGCAGCTGCTTAAAGCTAACACAGTAGGTACAACTATGCTGTGATGATCATGTTAATAATAACGTTAAGAAATGAAATGCCCTTTGTCATTTCAGAGGAAGAAAAAGCTTAAAGAGAAGCCAGCTGCTTCTGTCCAGTCAGAGAAAGTTGTGGTGAAGGAGTCTGTGGCCCTTGGACAGGAGCCAACATGTCCGGCAGTCAGGAAAAGGAAGAGACGACCTCTTAAAGTCGGCATGGTAACTGTGGCTGCAGTGAGATCACAGAAGGTGAGGAATGTTCCTCCACTTTGCGTCATCAAAGGCCTCGTTTCCTGGCATTACAGGACTACTTTCTCCACTGTGTTTGGTTTAGTAAGTCCGTTTTGGACCTTTTAATACAATTTATTTGGATTTGAGCTGTTCTGAGGGCTAAGCTGTTGTAAACTTAAAGTGCAGAAATAACTAATGCGTGTTCAGCATCATAAAAAATGTTTTCCATGGACACATTATATCAGCTCATTAGTAATAACATAGAGTACTCAACATACTCCTCAAGTATTCAAACGTGCAAACTTCAGGCAATCACCCGAAGAGTATTTGGAGTTATGATGAAATAGCTTTTATTGTTCACATGGCTTGTTTATGACTGAATGATTTACCACTGCATCCTTCGCCTTCCTCTGAGCTTTATAACCCTTGTGTTGTCTTCCTGTCAACCTGACGCCTTTTTTTCACAGTTTGTTTTTGCTTTTTCCAACGTTTTAAATTGTTACATTTTTCTTCCACACATTTTCAGCGCTTATTTCTACGTCCCATATTTTCTGATTTAAAACAAAAATTGGAAAAACGGTTCAATTTGACCCGAAGTCAACACAAGGGTTTTAAAGTACTTGGTTGATCAGGTTGACCCTTCAGCACAATGGGTACTAAACTGGCACAGACACTGGGATTCAGAACTGATGGCACGCACGCATCGTTTATGAACACAAGAATGGGCTCAGAGTGAGATTGAGCCAGCACGTCACCCCCCTCCCCCTCCCCAGCCCCCGACTCCACCATGCCCTTTGCTTCATTCTACAAATGGGAGAACTAATAATGTAGTAGGGCCACGCAAACAAACAAGCAATATATCATTCATGGTGTTGTGGTTACATAATGGCTCAGCATGACAGTTTTTAATTTGACTCAGTACAACTTGGCCCCATTTGGAGCGAAGAAGAAACTTGAAAAACATGACGCAGAATAAACAACTCGCATGGCAAAAGGAGATTAAATGGAACAGATTTTCTGATTAATAGTTCTGTTCATTTGCATTTTTATGACATCAAAGTGCAGACAGAGGTCAGCTGGCGGACACTACACATTGAATATACAGTAGACTGTTGGACTGCCACTAACAGCAGTTTCTCATATTCATTTTTACATAATTCTACATTTAAGGATCACATGAATACTTGAATGTTAATAGGTATATTAATAATGTAATCTCCAACGTCATTTAGGAATAGTTTGGTGAGCCAAGTCTATTTGGGAGAACTTTTTGTGTTTGTACGTCATGACAGCATTTTTAACCTTGATGAAAAAATACTCAACACAAGGTCCAATTACAGTGTATTTTCTAGAGCTGTCAACCACATGTCATGGCCTTTTTGGGATTCATAGGATGGAGTTACTCAGTTTACATGGAGAATGATTTAGTTGTCTTCACTTCGGTTATTATCACGTTATTATACTTTAAGACAACCAACTTCAAACTTGTAATTACAAGGCTCTGTCAGGATTAAATACATTTGTCCAAAACCACCTGGCAAAATGATTGTCAACTTTATTTTTTTTCTCCATTTAATCCCAAAAGATCCCTTTTAAATAATATATATTGTTAATATACTTTTGACAAGCTTGAGTGGAAAACTAACACCAGTTCTGCCCCGAGCACACGCATACGGGTTAAAATGACACTTGTGTGTAAGTAAGGGTATTGAATCCATATGCTTACGATCATAGCAGCCATCTGTTTCCACATGCAGGACAGATGCTGAGCTCAGCAGTAGTGTGCTGTCATTGCCTCTCTTGCAACAGCATCCTGAAGGTGTGAAGCTCGAGTAGACTATGTGTGAATATAATTGATTTATGATCGTTTATTCGCTCAAAATGAGCACAATAAGAAATACAATAGGCTGATATATAGTTCTTCCACGAGCTTTACATTAAACCATTGGCACTAAGGAAAAAAACTAAGGAGGCCCCTGCCTCCGCATGCTGCGATCAACCTGATCGGAGCTCAGTTTTCACATGCGCACCGAGCATGCAATCAGATCTCTCTTCTCATCTTCATCCTAATGCGTGCCTGCTGTTTAGCGACAACTTCAACCACCAGGAAGGCATGCAGGCGGAGGCAGCAGATTCGTCCTCTGTGCTCGCCCTGCAGCCCGGATCAGTCCAGGTCTGACCGGCTGAACATCCCAGAGCACAGGATACTGCAGGACGCAGGCGCGACCCTCGCTGCGGCTGAGGATGATGCTTCTCTAAGTTTGAGCGGATCTAACTGGGACGAATCCGCCGACGGTACCACTACAATAAACAGATTTTTGCGATTGTTCATCTAGGACCAAAAACAGCTGTCATCCTGGATATTTTTCGCGTGAGTAAACCGGGAATACAGATTATCCATAATTCATGTTTTGCCGCATCGCCGACGCTGTTAATCACATGATTTAGTGGCACTGAAAAAAAACTCCAGGTTAGAAATAATCCGACCTATCTCCACTATAAGAAAATGCGAGTTTTTTTGTTTTTTTTTGTTTTTTTTGTGCATATTCCAAACCTGTCAAACAGCAGGTGCACCTCCCAGGTATCACTGCAGCCTGCAGGTCAAATATTTCAGGTGTTGCGATGCAGTGCAGCTCTTTCTGGGAAGTAGCCTATCCAGACTTGACAGCTTTATCTGTCAAGTGATGATCAACAGATCCAGTCTTAATGAAGTGCATCAAAGAACAACAAAGAGAGCGAGAGAGAGGAGCCTCAGTCAGCTGTCAGTGTGATTCAACCACTGTCAGTCTGTTCATACCAGCATACACCCCTTAACTTTCTTCCATTTGTCCTGAGAGTTGCAGGAGCATACTATTTACAGCTCCTCAGGGTTGCCTGGTAACTATGGATCTCCCTGAGGCTTTCAGCTTGCTTGGGTGAAGGCCATACAAGAAAGCAAAGCCAGTCTGAATAGTAATGGGTTAGAAACAGGAGGTGAGAAGTAATCTTGTCATTAGAGATGTTTATTGGGTGTACTATTAAGTCAAAGCAGCAGATGATTGCATGGCTACTGAATAGATCAAGGCTCTGCAGTACAGTGATGATTAATTCACAGATTGCCTTAAACATGAAAATGGCTCACACTTTGCTGCCTGACTGACTAAAGGATTATGTCTATTAAGGCTAGCCTATATGTGATAACTTTCTGTGGTGCCTCAATGCAATCTTAAAATATCTCCTCTGCTGTGCATAGGGGCTTTTTTAGAAGCTATGAATCTTTTTTTCTTTTCTTTTTAAGATTATTTTTTGGGCATTTTCAGCCTTTACTTTTGACAGGACACATGAAGACATAAAAGAGGAGAGAAAGGGGGAATGACGTGCAGCAAAGGGCCACAGGTCAGAGTCGAACCTGGGCCTGTTGTGTCGAGGAGTAAACCTCTATATATGGGCGCCTGCTCTACCAACTGAGCTATCTGGGCACCCAGAAGCTATGAATCTTTAACATGGCTCCCTTACTGTAGCTCTAGCCATTCAAACAACCCAGTCTGCATTTTCCTAAAGTATTCGTACAGTGTCTTGTATTGGATAGACTGAATCCTAGAAGCCAAGCTGAACCCAAGCACCAGTATTAGCTGACAAATAGTGGTTACGTAAATGCATGTGTGTCCATTAAAATCAGTCAATGAACTGCCACAGGAAAGTACAACGGGTTACTGCTCTACTTTCACAGGCAAACACTGTTATTGGTTTGTCTACGATATATTGAGATATGTCATGATAAGCTGACCGGCAAAAGACAAGTTTTCCTGAAAAGAAAACTTCCATACAGGTTAAGTAATATAATGTGTCGTGCAGATGTTCAGTGTCACTCTTTTGCCAGACTGACACCATGCCATAAATGTGCTCTGGATTTGGCTGCCTGAAATAAAGATGTAATAACAATATAAGAAGTAAACAATGTTGCAGTTTGCTACTGCAGTCCAAACAACAAACAGCCAGCCCGAAATAGCATTTAGCTAAATCATAACCTGAATGTGAACTGTATCTGATGCACTGTAGACAATACTCCGTCCTGGGACTTTGGTCCTGTCTGCTCCTGTCCAATCAGAGAGGCTGTGGCAGTGGAGCCAGCGCCCCTGTGGGGAGCATCCTCATGGTGCTGGATGGTGACTCAGCTGAAAAGGAAGCTGGAAGCTGGTGACGTTGTACAGTGCATCAGTAGCACCTGCCCTGCGCCTCCCAGCAGCTCTCTGAATGAGTCAGGCCTGTAGGCTTTTGGTGAAAAATAGTCCTTCAGATGGCAGTCTGAGCACTGGGCTGCAACACTGAGCTTGTGTCCTGGTTACTGCACATTAGGTCTAAATATAGATGCTCCAAATATGGCTGGCCAATGGTAATATGATATGATTGTGTAATATTAATCTAAAATATGAATCTAATATATCGCCCAGTCCTGCTCCAGAATATTGTTTTAATCACTGACATACCATACCAGCCCCAATATAAGATGTTTTATTTTGGAAATTACTGAGGAAAAAGTGGGGGTCATATTATATTTGAGGACTAGACTTTTGCATTCACAACTGCTGACATTTTTTATTAATGGATGAGGACACCTGCGTTTACCACAGGTCACTTAATGTTGCTTTAACTGAGTGTTGCATTATGGGTTGCTTTTTATGTTAAGCTAGCAATTTCATACCGAACCGTTAACCGGTGTTTAGCCCCCAAAAGTTTCTAGGTTAGGCCCGTTTAATTTTAACGTTATAATTTTTGCTGCCACGAGGGGCATTTAATACTACTAGCCGAGTCCCAACGGCGTTTCCGAGAAATGGACTTTATAGAAGTGTCTGTCAGGCGGCCGAGAAATGTGTCACAGAAAGTCATGCTAGAAGATGGTAAGTTAGCTAGCTAAGTCCTCAAAGACAGTTATCGCTAGCTACCGGTACATTTCATAGTTTCATATGGGTAAAGTTAACGTTAGCTAACTATCAATATCAAACACTATCTTACCTCAAGTTTTTGTAAGCAGTCAGTTTTAGGACCATAGCCGTGATATAATAATTTAATAACATTGGTTAAAGGACTCTGGTTATTATATCACGGCTATGGTCCTAAAACTGACTGCTTACAAAAACTTGAGGGGAGATAGTGTGAGTAACGTGACTGAGTAGATTACAGAACTTACGTACAGAGACTTTCTCTCTGTTCTATTTTGAGAAGGTTTGACACTCCATGCCTATTCTTTTCTTCTCACTATGTCCATCCAGACCATGGAGGAGGTGAAGGACAAGCCCAAGAGGAGGCCTCTGGTCAGGGCTGCGTCAGAGGAGAGCTCCAGTGATCTGAGTTCAATAAGTTGCTCTCCATCCCCTGGAGACACGCTGCCCTGGAACCTGCCCAAACACCATCGCATGAAGCGCTCAAAGTCAGCCTCAGGAGATGTGCTGGACCCAGCAGAGAGGGCGGTCATCCGCATCGCAGGTACAATGTTCACATTCACAAAGAAAATGGAGGTAGAATTGTCTGTGAGGGGGATTTATGTGTTGACAGACAGTCTTTTTGAGTTCTGCCCACTTTTTGTCTTTATGCTTATACGCAAATTCTGCTGTAACACTGCTGCTATCACCGTCTGTTAATGCTGATGCGCATGTAGTATTTTATGTGGAAGCTTACCTCTCAACAGCCAATCATATCACTTTGGGGCAGCTTTGCGATAATTGTTTGATCTGTGGTCCTCACTGTGGCTGCTGGCATGTTGTGACTGCAATTGTCATCTGCTCGTCATATCTGCCATATAGCTGTTTTCTAAAATGTGCACCTCAAGTTGGAAGCTGAAGTTTTCTGTCAGTACTGTCAGCTACTGACTCACTGCTTTACTTCATCGATCTGAGGATTGGTTGCATATATGCTGTCATTCATTCTTGTTTTTGTGTTCTTGGTAAAATAATACGCTGTAATGCTGCTAGCTGTTGTTTTGGGTGTTTGGGTTAGGGATGATGTACACATTACTGTTGTCTTTTGCACAGCCCATTCATATAATTAATCCCCTGTAATGTTGGCTTCATGGCTTTTGTCACAAACAAAAGACGTAGTTTCATTCACATTTTCTCTACATACTTTGTATTCAGCCAAGCATTTGAGAGATATTTACTCAAAATAATGGGTTTATGTGACAGCTTGTTTACTATTCTTAATAACAGTACATCTAAACTGTCATGTTCTGCAGTTAACACCCAAACCACACTCAGCCACTCTCACTGGCAACCTTAAACTTATATCAATTTACGGCACAACAAAATTTTTTAAGAAGATATTGTCTGCTTCAAAAACCATGAATATTAGGGAATTTTGCTACAGATATACATATAACTATCTGCTGCCTATGTGTATGCTGCAGCTGCTTATCATGTCAATTGTTGGGTTTAGATCTATCCATCGGAATTCACTAGACACGATGTTACCTGAAATGTCAAGATCTACTCATTTCAAATTTAAATACATACTTAACACTACCTCAGAAACTCATGTAGGCAGTTGAAAGAGATATATTGCGTAACAACATCATTACCATCTCTAATTAGGCTCATTTATTTCCCATGGGGGGTTTCAGACTACAGGGGGGTTCTGCAGCTCCTTCACCTCTATTAAGTGTCTGAACACTGTGAGGCAGAGCTCAGAAGATGTGACTCGCTGTCTCAGCACTTCCTGTGGTGGGTGTTGAGTCCATACCGTCTCTTCAGACCATAAACGGCACACCAACTTGTTCTCCCCCCTCCCTGGTCGTCTCTGATATTGATTTGGTGGGGTGGGTGGGGTACTGCAGTAGTGGTGTGTGACTGGTTGTTATTGTTTCTGCACACACAATAGCAATAGCAGGATTGTATGACTCCAAGTTCTCCAGCAGAGGTGGTTGACGAGCTTCGGGAGATAGTGGGGCATCTGGTTGATTTATGTCTGAAGTTTTACTTTTTCACTTTCATGTCCTTTACTGACTTACTGTAATGCCTATACGTGAGCAGGATGCCAGGGTCCAATGAAATATATTAGATAACGGCGACTGTACCAATGTTGTCTCATTGGATTGCTGCCATAATGGCCCTGACCCAATTCATTAGCCCTGTGAGACACATGTATACAAGGCCTGAGCTGCAGCTTTATCTGACAACAAATGGAGACAGGACTATTTGTTGTCAAGCTGCAGACTGTTTGAGAGGCGGGCAGTGTTGGCTGATACTAAATATGATGTCAGTGTGACTGTATTAAGGTCTTTGTGGCTTTCTAACATGCTACTTTATTGATCACATAACTGTGACTCTTGACAGTTGCTGTGCTGACATCCGTACAAAGTGATAGTGATAAAAAAAAAAAAAAACACAAAGTGCTGGTGAAAGAATTTTAAGAAATAAGAAAAAACTTTTATAGAATACACAGGTCAGCAGAATTGTAAAGAGGAGAGGAGTGAATGATCCTGGTTTAGCATGTCCTGTGTTGTTATAGCCATGGCTCATAACCATCACCAGGGGCAGATCGGCCTAAAGTGTAAGTGAGTTATTTGCTGGACCCATGAAGTGTTTCATCATTGGTCATCTAGAAAAAACATAAAAACATCTCTTATTACAAATGACTGGCCCAGAAAACTGAAATCAGTTGGAAAAAACACACCAATTGAAATATTTTGAACAAATGCAACATGATTATCAGCCAAAAGTATAAATAAGTAGTATTTCATTCATATTTGTGTATACCTTACTGGGTAACTCTTTCCCAGTAGCTGTTATTAGCCATGCTAGCATCACGATTCTAAGGATGACGATGGGGGTCTGTCAGTTGGTCCTTGAATTGTTTGGCTGGTACAGGTTAGTTTCTTACTTCTTCGTAGTTTCTTACTTCTTTGTTCTGTTTTCAAGGAACACTGAGTCAGAAAACGTCATAGCTCTGCTCGTAACAGATTGAGATCAATTATTCATAACTACTTTCAATGTGGGACTTTGAGCAGTGTTTGTCAGAATATTGAATTGGGGATCTATTATTGATTTTTACATTTTACAGTCCTCACCATGGCTGCTAGCGTCAACAGTGTGTAAAAAATATCTTTGGGACTCATGTGCAGCTGGAAGTGCAAAGTTTAGTTTCGTCTGTCTTTCATACAATTGTGTTTTTTTCTACGGACTCACTGACTGTTTCTTTTCCTGAGGCTTGTCCTGTCACTTCCCCTAAGCTGTTTCCAAATAATGAAGACTGCGTTTGTACTTCCAGTGTTAACAGATAATGCATACCGATTTTAAAGTGTGGTGAAAAGTATCTTACAGTTACATGCCTTAGAGTACTGTGATCATGCTCATGAACCAGGACAGAGGGGGTTGTGCGGTATACAAGCTGGACACTAGAGGGCAGTACCTAAAGATAAAGTTCAGTGGAGAGTGTCTGCATGCTCTTTACTCACTGCCCAGTGTTGCTGCTCACAGCATATATATCTTTGTTCATGAACCATTCATTTGATTTCACATTGTGGGCATTTGTATACATTTTCTATATGTAGTCTTATAGAACTACATTGAATTTAAATTCTTGTTTTACGTTCCTTTGATACATTGCACATCTTGTATACATCTGCTCTGCATTTATTATTGCACTGCATGCACCATCACTTTTATTTATTTATTTATTCTTTTGACTATTCTAATCTTTTTTTTATTTTATATTTCTTTTTAGAGATTACAAATATAAAACAAAACATCTGCATGCATAAGCCAAAATAAATGCTCTAATGGATTATATCACTGAAGAGGTTAAAGATGTCTGTCATCACAGGAACATTAATTACTGACATTGTTGGAACAGTAATGCTAATGTGATTACTGTAATAAATAACTCAGGAACAAATTATCGATACACTGACTATATTTCAACCTGTGATTTGTTTTCAGGCTGCCAACTTGAAAGCAGGGAACCAGGCGAGGTCTTACAAATACAAATCAGTGAATACACAAAGAAACAGTCAATGAATAGTGTGGGGGCGGTCGTATCCTTCCTTAAATGTGTTGTTGTTTTCTTTTCTTCTAGCAGAGAACATAAATTAGTTGCACACCCGGGGCAGAGAGTCTTTAGTTTGGTGATGTGTGGGAGGACTGGTTGGCACTGGGGTCAGTCACTCGAGCCAAAGTCAGACACCAAGAGAGACAAACGTGAGACTTTCACTATCCACTGGCCTGTGATGAGAAAACAGTAGGATGTTATTACCCATACTGTGGCAGACAGAGATTCGTACATTTTGCCCATCAAAAAGCAATTTTAGAGCCAACTTGTTCTGTATGCTGTAGAAATAAATCATGGAATAAATCATTGGAAGCCCTCAGTTTTAAATTGGTAATCTCTAAGACCTTCATTGTTTTACTTTGGTGACATCTTTAGAACTGAGCTGTTGTTTATGTGGTGGCACTGCCCGTCCCAGAGTTGACTTGTCAAACAGTTTTGTCAGTGACAGTATTTTTCTTGATTTTCTGTTGATGCAGTTTGACTTTCTCTGGTGGCTCTCTTTTCTCTGACTTTTTCATGGTTGCTGTCACTTAAACTGCAAGGTTTTCTGCCTTTTACTAAAAAACAAGCCACTGTTGTTACTTCTATCTATCTTTAGTCCAATTTGAAACGCGATATTTGAGTTACACTCTTTAGGCGGCACATGGAACTGTATGATATTCATAATCGTAACTTATAGGGCTTTGTAATCAGATTGCTTGCTCCGTCAAATCAAATCAAGCTCTTCTGTTTTATATGTGTCTATAAAAGTCAGTTTGAAAAGTACAATAACAGGTGTTTGTTCAACTTCCAAAAGATTGGTGAATAATCCTCATAAATAATGATCATAATCAACAATATCAACATTTTCATCATTTTAGCCATAATCTTGTATTCCTGCTATTGATGTTATTGTCTGTAAAACACTAAAAGATCTGTTTATTAGATTCAGTTAAAAGTCTCAATTTATAGATATGTTCATTGTTTATTTGCATGCATATCAGAGATGGATGGAGTTTTAAAAACCTCCACTGAACATGCTGTAGGTGCTGAGAGTCCTTGTCACGTTTAGGTCATAACTCACTGGTTGAAAAACGCCGCACTTAGTTGGCTGGCTCAAAGTTGCAACGCTGTGCTTGATTATTCAAGAGATTTAGGCTGTTGAAATACTTTTCACATTCCTGAAATGAAGGATTTATTAATGTACATTTTGCAATTTGCAGTTTCACGCTGATGAAATTCTAATTCTTTCTGATAGCGGAGTAAACAAAAACTCCCAACTGTATGAGAAAGTGATAACACACACATATGTGCTCAGCTTGTGAGGATATCTGCACTATTCTGTTGGGAGAGTTACCATTCTGACTGGTCTGACTTTAATGGTGCATATATATTATCAAACATTGTTATAATTTGTAGAGCTGCAAAGATTAATCGATTAATCAATTAGTTGTCAAATATTAAATGAATCGCCAACTATTTTAATAATTGATTAATCGGTTTGAGTAATATTTTATGAGAAATATTCTGTGATTCCAGCTTCTTAAATGTGAATATTTTCTAGTTTGATAACAGTATGGCAGTAAACTGAATATATTTCAGTTGTGGACACAACAAGACATTTGAGGGTGTCTTTTGTTAGACCAAACAATTAATCAAATTAATCGAGAAGATAATCAAGAGATTAATCGACTGAAAATAATCGTTAGTTGCGGCCCTATTCATTTGTTGAGCGAGTAGAGATTTTTAAGAGAAGCTGTGTCGCTCAAACAGGTGCACACACAAAATAACACACCTAAAAACACACATTATGAGATGACATTGGCATGATGCTGTAACACTTTGCACCTATCAACAACAAATAAGCCAGTCTATTTCTGTTGGCATTTTTTAATGCATGAGTAATTGTGTGTACAAAATTCATGCACCAACTGTTAGGTAAGTACTCGCTGCATAATAAGACTTTGTCATGGCACAAATTGTTACGTGCCATGATGGCTGAATAAAGGCTGAATTCAGCTGCTTCAGTCTCATGGTCCTGGTATTGTGCATGCTGGCTCACTGTCACACTGTCACAGTCATCAATGTTATTTGTTCCATCTGTGCTTTTCCTGTTATGGCAAGTCTGATATCACTCCCTTGTTCACTCACTCACAATACACCCTCAATAGATTACTCCATAATGAGCAGTAAGCTGTAATTTTGGATACTTCCACGTCATCAATATTTTCCACCATCACTGTAGTTGTAATTTCATATCAAAGGTCAGTCATTGCATTGTGTGGTGTTAAGCAAGTAGTGTCCATGCTAAAGACACTACTAGTAAATATAGTGCAGAATGTCTGCTGTGAAAATGGCTTGTCCGACATAGATATTAATCTCAAAGCAGCAATAACAAAATGAATTCATTAAGAAACTTAAACATCTTATGTGGCTTAACCATCAACAAATATGCCTTACCATCCATGATAATGTGATAATATGTTATTGTTGATAATTTAATAACTTAATTGCAAAATCCTACAAAGAATCCAAAGAAATTTCCCTTTCTCTTTTCCTCTAAAATGTTCCTGTCTGGCCACTTCCTTGTAGGAAGAGCCAAGTGTAGCTGTAGTTTTTCTTGGCATCCTGATGTACTATTGTCACCGCTTTATCTGAGAGGGTCTGTGATCTCTCTGAATCTAATAGTAGAACTGTGTACTGTTTTCTTAACATTCACACTGCTTGAAGTACAGGGCCTAAGAATTGGACTTCATGCTGTGTCTTACACTGTATATTGCAAGAACCAGATTCAGTTTGTGTTCCCACAGCTAAATCAAAGCAGGGCTATCAAAGTTGATGGATATTGTCAGATTTAAAGGTACTTTTTATTGACACATACACATGTAGCGAAATTCACTCTCTGCATTTAACCAATCCCTCAAGGGAGCAGTGGGCAGCCATTTACAGCGCCCGGGGACCAACTCCAGATCTGAGCCAGTGCCTTGATCAAGGGCGCTGACTGGAGAACCTAGTACATGTTTTTTGATGGTGGGGGAAACCGGAGCACCCACAGGGAGAACATACAAACTCCACACAGAAAGGCCTGGAACGACCTGGTTTCAAACCCAGAACCTTCTTGCTGCGAGGCCTCAGTGCTAACCTTTGGGCCACATGTTGCCCGCAGCAGCATGGTTCACATAAGTTCATTATGTTTTGGCTTATGAGGAGTACTGCATATAAGAAGCAAGTATTATGAAGTCATCATGTGATGTGACATTTCAGTTTACTTTGGCACAAGTGTTGGTTTTTGGGGAAACCAAAAGACTTAGAAGGAATTAGAAGTTCTGTCTTAAAGTTTTAGCTTTAGCCTGCTTTGTGGTTGTAATTTCCACACATATTCAGAGTTGTTTATCCTTCAGCTGTGTGATCCAGCACTGATCCAGTGTTTAGTCCTGTACTGAAGAGGTGTGGTCCTCTGCCATTAAAACTTTAAAATCTGTCGTCATTCAGTTTTGGGAATATGACGTGACTTTGAGGAGAACCATGTAAGTGTTCTGGGATTTATTTTTTTTTAAAGCTGTGAATAGCACAGGATCCACTTGACGTGCCTTGCCCTAGTTTCTCCAGCAGCAGGAACTCAAATAACCCCACGCAGCTCCGTCATTTGTTTTTTCATCGAGGTAGCCATGTGTGTCTCTCTATCTGGGGTGGAGTTGGCCTGTGTGGTGTGTGTGTGTGTGTGTGTGTGTGTGTGTGTGTGTGTGTGTGTGTGTGTGTGTGTGTGTGTGTGTGTGTGTGTGTGTGTGTATGTGGGATCTGCTGGTCTGCCTCAACTGGTATCTATCTTTGTGGTGTGTGTTTGCCTCTGTGCCTTTAAGAGGAGGGTCTGATATGTGTGTGTGTTTGTGTGTGTGTGTGTGTGTGTGTGTGTGTGTGTGTGTGTGTGTGTGTGTGTGTGTGTGTGTGTGTGTGTGTGTGGGTATTTCTCAAGCTGAGGAGGGGAGTGGTGGTGGTCTACAGCTTTAGAGGGAATACTGTGACTAAGTGTGGGTGAGAAAGAAGGTGGGGACACACAGATAGGTGGACAGACAGCCAGGAGGGCTTTTATCAGAACTGAGAGAACAGAAAGTCAAAGAGGGTTGAACAGTGCCAGTGGGAAGTTTAAAAGAAAGTTTGAAGAGAGAGGAAGGTGCCCTAACTCCGACTCAGTATCAGCCAGGCCATGTCCATGCCCATGTTTGACCCAGGTCAGCGGCTGTCAGAGGAGCAGGACTATGTGCAAGCCTATGAGAACGTCAGAGAAAAGTATAAAGGTAACAACACCCCCCTCTTCTCTTCTTTAATGGCTTTCACTGTACATAAATCAAATGATGTTGACAGCATGTATGAATGGGAGGTTTGGTGTGAATGAGTGCATGCTCTAGTGAGTATAGTAAACCAGCATTAATTGGTTTCATATATATATTCTACTGTAGAAATGGCATTGAAATGTAGTCTGACACCTTTGCACAGAGTTGCTGGAGAAACATCCTAATGTTCAGCCTCAAATCTTAGTTGTTAATATAGCTGGAGACAAGGGATTGAACCATTTTTCAAGGCCGATACCGATTATTAGTAGTTAATGAAACCGATAAGGGATATTTGGAACCGATATGCATTTACAGTGAAAATGAAAATCACAGTCCAAATTAAGATTTTGGAATGTTACAAACTCCAACACAAAACTTTGTTTAAAAGCTTTAAGCAATTATTTAATAAATTAGAAACTTTCAACATAATACATAGTAAAAGAAAGTCAGATAGTGTTGTGGGCGGGACATTAAGTCAGACTCTGTGGTGAGTGAAACCGAGGCAGAGGGACAGACACAGAGCTCTAGCAGAGCCAAAGTAGCACAGTTTTTAATTCATTAACTTTATCAGTTATCAGGCAAATAAAACGTTGATACAAGTTATTCATTGCAGTGACACTTCATTCATTTAAAATTTAAAACTATGGCTTCCTCTGTGGTGATTTTTGAGAGCTTTAAGGAAAGCTGTCTCTCTGAGATGCAGGAGGCTGAGCTGTGGCCTTCAGGTTGAGCAATTAAATATGAATAAAACACAAAGGAGTCCTATTCTGTGTCCTCTTCTCTGACCTGGCAGCCTCCTTTGCATACAGGGGAATCATTGGGCAGTGTGGGCACAGAGAGGCGAGACATTTGGCCCTATGGTTGAATGGCACAGGTCCAGCAGTGCAACATGAGTGATAGGCCAATAGCACGGCATATTAGACATTCACATGATTATGTCTGGGTAAACACTGCCAATACTTGATAGTGTTTTTTATTTCAGAAAGTGAACACAGGAAGCCGGATCAACCTCAAGATGTTCCTGCAGCTCATTTGCTTACTTGATTCATGAGTCTGAATTTGACCAATGCAAAACCTAGGAGGGAATCATGACCTCTGTGCTGCAAGAAGCAGCAGGTTGAAACTGGTTTTATACACGGTTCGACTGTTTACCTATGTACAAAATAGTCATGTAAAATTTGACAAAAGAAAGCTTGAATAGTTAAACTGTTAAAATGGTGCTTTTTTTTCCTGATCAGAAGTTGTCATTAAATGTCCAAGTTCAAAAATAAGAGCCTTATATGATGTACAATTATGGTATATGCATGTTGGTGCGAGTCTGTAGCTCACTCTTGTTTAATTTGAAGTGAATTTGAAATCAGAACTGTGTTTGCACTGGGGGTGGGGGGGAAAAAATCAATACAGCATAGTATCACGATATTTTCTGTAGCAATACTGTATTGATACAAGGACACAAAGTATCGATCTTTTATTATATAAATGGCACATGAACTTTTGACGTGAACATTTTGCAGCAATAAAATTGAGGTGAGATGAAGAAACTTCTTTTTAGGTAAAACTGATGTTTGAGGACGTCATTTAAAGTTGGAAAAGGGTAATGAATTGCAATATATCGCAGAATATCGCAATATGTTTAAAATCGCAATAATATCATATCGTGACATAAGTATTGTGATAATATGGTATCGTGTGGCCTCTGGTGATTCCCACCCCCAGTTTGCAAATTTAGACATTATTGCTTTCAAATCCTGACTAAGTTGCTTTTTGCACCAACACTACCTATTTTAGTTCACATTATTTAATTAAATTTGTATTGGAGGACCAGGAGAACATTATCAGGTATCATATGAGGTTTTGACTAGCTGCCTCTTGCTGTATGGGTCACTCCCAGGCTGAATGTGCAAGTTAAGGCAGGTGAATTACAGCAACATCTGGAGACAGTTTGTGCTAGGACATAGGCTGACAGACAAGGACACTTGCCATCCATATACAGTAGGACATACGTGAAGAAGCAGCTCTCTTCTTGTGGAGCCACCAGTAGTTTGTACTGTGCAGGCCCTATAGTGTATCTGTGTGTAACTGTATCAAAGCAAGGCATTGATGCTGAGAGGCAGCATGGGTGTTCAGCAAAATCTCTGGTTAAAAATAGATTAGAAATCAAAGCAGAAATTATAACTGTGGGCACAATTTCCACACCACGTACACCAATAAGGACAAATGAACCTAGTCTTGGTGTCTATGTTGGGAACAATATTGTTCCGTCCAGTCACAACAGTCTAGTCATTTTCTTCCCATGCGGTTGCCTACTGTGCATGTCAATGTGGGTAGCCTTCCTGCTGCGTAGCTCTGGCACCAGTCTGATGCTCCACGCCCCTGTCATAACCTCCAGTCCCTCTGCCAAGATCTCACTTCCTGTGACTCTTTCTTATTGTTGGTTTTTGACTTGATGCTATTTGTTTTAGATACTTGTACATCCAGAGTAAATGGAAAGTATATGTGGGTGGAATATAAAGAGAGTGGAAGTTGTTTCATCAACTGTTACTTGTGGCGTGACGCTGATCTGGATTTTGAGCTATAAGTCGGGTTATTGTTTTGGGGTTTGTCATGAGATCTCAGCCCTTTCTCCAAAACTATTGATTGTGTGTGTGTGTGTGTGTGTGTGTGTGTGTGTGTGTGTGTGTGTGTGTGTGTGTGTGTGTGTGTGTGTGTGTGTATATAAATGTCTATATGTCTATGTGTGTGAACTGAATAACTCAAGTTTGGCCCACTTAATGCTGTGTTCATGTCATATTGGAATAAGCAGAGGAACAGGCTGACACCTTGAACATTTTCTCTTTGGTTGAAAGACACACACACTTCCAAATGAAGTTTCAATCATGAATTTAAAACCAGCCATTCATAACCTGCAGCTGATATTCCTCATTCATTGTAAGCAGGTGTACTTATTAGTATTACTGGATCATTTAAATTCTTATTACTTTGCTCTGTGGACAGTGATGGATTCTCTTCTATTTTTACCACTGGTGTTGATGCCAATTCAAAATATCCCTCATGTGGTACCACTGGGAGGTTGATGTGATTTTTTTTTTCTTCTCCTAAATGAAATAGCTTAAGCTCACATTAATCAAGTTGTTATTCTTGTACAAGCTGTCTTGTGAGGCCCATTTGGATAAGTTATTGCAACAGGTGAAATTCCCTTGTGAATGATAAAGTGTGGTTGATTGGAGCTCTGCGTTATGAACAGATCTGTTAGTGTAAAACACGCAGCTCTGCTTTAAATACTCACCGCAAATATATCCCAGGAGTTTACTCTGTCAGTCTTCAAGTTATTCTGGTTGAAAGACAAACTAAAAAGACTTCTGACATTTAGCTCAATGAGATGTTGCTTAGCAAGGTTGCAGTAACTTATGTAATGAAAAGTAGTCTTTTGGTCTACAAATGTTATTAGTATTGCAGCATCAAAACCAATTTCTTGTGCAATCAGTATCTTTGAAATACAAGTCACATTTTACCATTGTTGTATATCAGTTGGAACATTATAGATGTTTGGCTGCAGTGGTCATCCTCCCCATATAAGTGCTTGGAAAATCTTAGTTACTGAGGCTGGAACATTACAGGGTGGAGGGACCTCAGTAATGACTCCCTCAAATGCAGTATAACTACCTTCACTTACTAACAACTGCAATGACCTTGCCTCAGACTCAGGTGACCCTCAGAGGAATTTCCTGGACTTCTTACTGATCTTAGCCTCAAGTATGCATTCTTTTGAGGTTAGTTGTGGTTTTTGCTGCCAATTATCTAAAAATTGTATTTTAAAGTAACAGACTTTTCCCTTGAACTTCTTGTTTTTTAAGATGAACCAGTACAGTGCCCGTTCAAAATGTGCCTGTTTGGAACGGGCCGATTGCTTGGCCTGTGGTATTGCTGCATTCTCCAGAACCAAATTGTACTCCAAAATTACTTACAGAAGGACCCCAAACCACTTAATATGCAACTCCACTGTCTAGCCTATTTTTCCTCAACCTTTGTCGTTCAGCCATTTAGTTTTATCCAGTTTTTTAATATCCAATATTCAATGCTGTCCAAACAGCTCCAAATGCACCAAAATCCAAACCCCAAGTTCATTAGGTACCCAGGAAACCAAGTGTGAAGTAGATTGGATGAACGGTTCATGAGATATTTCAAAGACAGACCTCACACACGCACACACACGTCACGTGCAGACACACGCACGCACGCACGCACGCACGCACGCACTCACGCACGCACTCACTCACGCACGCACGCACGCACGCACGCACGCTTGATTTATTTATTAGACAGATAAGGTTCTAAGATCACCATTGTAAACTTAATCTAATCTAAAACTAGCTGTGAAATATGTTTTACAGTAAACTGAAGAATCTCTAGATTTAAATATAAAATCATTTGAACTTTCATTTTTCCCTTTGCTCATTCGAGCTTTCAGGTAAACTGTGACAGGTTTCAAGACAGTGACAGTAGTTTTTTTTTTTTTTGCTGATCTCATCCTTGCGTGTGCTCTGTAAAGTGGAGGTTTGTGGTTAAATCCAGCCTGCAAGGTGTATTTTAAATGTATTCAGTGCCCACTCCCCCTTCTCAAACACTTAACTTAAATAAGCCAGCACACTGGGAAACATGCAGCTACAACAGACCCTGTTCTTTCACTTGGACTCTGGTGTGTGTGTGTGTGTGTGTGTGTGTGTGTGTGTGTGTGTGTGTGTGTGTGTGTGTGTGTGTCTGTGTGTCTGTCTGTCTGTCTGTCTGTCTCCTTAAAGGGTTGCGATAAGTGTGTCTTGTGCACCACTGTTAAGCTGGAGCGTCCACAGAGAAGCCCCCTCCACACTTGCCGTACTTGCCTCAGATCAGTTTCATGCAACTTGATCTCAAATTCAAAAATAGCAATAGTCCAAATGATGCACGTAGGTTGTGCACATAGAAAATCACCCATATGCAAGGCTGCATAATCAAAACACTTGAGCCATTAACCTTTTCACAATGAAAAAGTTCACATTTTAGTTTGAAAATCCACATTGAGGCTGGAGGAAGGTTGGGGATTCGGTCGTACCATTGTGTGCTGTAACAAAATCATAGTACAGCAAGGTTTTCTTTACTGTACGTCCAATAGTCATTAGTTCATTTACACTGTACACTGTAATTTTCACATTTTATGTAAACTGACTCCTAATTTTAATTAAAAGGCCTCCCTCCTCACCTGCTGTGGGCTTTCTGTGAGCTGTTAATCATCTGCTGACATAATGTGATTAGTGTCAACACGCATAACAAGAAACAGCAATTTAATGACTAATGATTCATCCAAAGTTTATGGCAGTTGGAAACCAATCCGACAAATAAATCAGAGTGTAGCTGTTGGACACATTTGTGGAAAATGTGGACGTGGGATTTTGAAGCAGCAGTTTTTCTTTCATCCATCACTTCTTCAGTCTCTCTGCCCTGCTGCTGGAAGGCAGGCTGTGTGTATGGTGGGCCCAGAGGAAAGTTTCAGTCATGGAGTATGATTTAGTCTGCATGCATGAACCGACACATGAACAGAGTGTTATTTTAGAGAGAAAAGCTTGTTCCCTGAGGGTGTCTCTGTGTCTTCTGCTGCCAGTCAAGATTATCATCTGTCAGAGTTTTGTTAATCTACAGATAAGCAAGCAATTCTTTAACGATAAACATGGAAATTACTAAACTTAATCTGCACCTCTTAACCTGCACGTCTGCTGTGTTAAACACCGGACAGGAGAAATATACTTTGTAAATGCACTTTAGGTCACTTATATATTGTTTTAGGGCCTCTCAGTGTGAGGGCCTCCATTGACAGTGGACATTGTCATGTATTATCTTCACATATGTTTGCGCCTACACTCGATCCCACAGTGCCGTGCCAACAGGACAACTCAGTGTACTGTAGATTACCCAGGACTCTCTGCTGCAGCAGAATCTTCTCACCTGTCTGCTACTTCACATGAGTTTGTAAGATTACCAGTTTGGTCTCTGTTTGTTCACATGTGCAGCTGAAACATATGAGTGTTGAGTACATTGTGTGTGTGTGTGTGTGTGTCTGTGTGTGCGTGCGTATACAAATATGTAGAGTAAATGGACATGACTATATGAGGCCTAACTAGTGAGGAAATCTCCACTAATGTTTCCTTGAACCAAAAAAAAAACAGAAAGTCAAAGTTTGTTAGTTTAACTAACTATAAATTAATCTTTCCATTGCTTTTTAAAATTAATATATTTATAATTTGCACTATACAACGTCAAAAACTAGTAACAAATGTCTATTAAAGTTCCCAGAGCCACACATAACGTCTACAAAGTGCTGGTTTTGTTCAACCAACCAACCAACCAACCAATGAACAGTCAAATTATAACAATATAAAATTCATTTTTGACCAGAAAATGTTTGTTACTTGTTAACCGACATAAACAATTATTACTTTATTAATTTCCTATAAGTCACCTTAAAGCAACACTAGAGAACTTTTCCCGCTTCTGTCCCCCTACAGGTTGTCTCATTGGAACTACAGCTCGAGAGACAGATAAACACTCATTTCTTGGTCCTCAACTAAAGGAGAAAGCTAGAGAACCACAGAAAGACTTACACAAATAAATGTAAGAATTATTTAGTTCAGAGCTGATTCACATGGGTATAAACCTTTATGCTTAAAGTGCAACTACGCAGTACGCACTGTGAAATTATCCAAAATGGAATCTAATAACCATGACAATATTCTAAAATTAAGCAAAGGCCACAGTGAATACTTGATTCTAATTGGTAAGAGGTCCAATAGACATAAACATCATTCTGAATCCACTAACAAAAAAAAACAAAAACAAAAAACTAGCTGTTATGGTACCATATGCAGAAAGCTTTTACATCTGAGGAGATATGAAGACCGTGACAGCTCTCAGTTTTGATGCCACTGGGCCTCAATCATCAGTGATCCTGCAGTAAAACCAGTTTGCCAGCACAGTCTCCATTGGTCACGCCACTTTATCTGGCAGTATGGCAGTAAGTCAGAATCCCCTTTGATGATAAACGACATCAAGATGTAATTTGTTTCTTTACTGTGTCTCTGGTTTCTTCTGTGGAACAATTTCAAGTCTGCAGAGAAATGCAAATCCCAACCTTGAACCACTGAAAGTGAACTCAGCCTGGCAGAGTCTGCTGGGGGGGGCAGTCGAGGACGGAGTAGAGCTGCTGTAATTGAGATGGGATTTGTGTTAGAGTGGAGGATTACTGTCTTCTCAAACCCAGGGAGTCAACAACAGCTGACATTAATTATGTAAACAGACTGCCAGATATTCATTCTAACAAGTGATTTTAATCTCAAACCGAATCAGACAAACTTTCAACCCCATCTCATGGTCTTCCTCTTTCCCTGAGATGTGGTTGAAAGCTCCAGAAGAACCTATCAATAATGAACTTGTATGCTTAATCTAAGATTTTACTGCTTTTAACAAAGTTTTTAAAATGTAAAACCATAATTGAGGCCTGTTTCTGAAAAGTTAAGATGACTAATAAATAAAAAACTATCATGTAATTAGTAAATTGTTTGACATTTGTCAACAATATATACCTATGCAAATACAGCTAAATTTTTTTTAAATGGTCTTAACTAGCAACCTCTGAAAACATGTTTGACTCTGGTAACCTGTCTCAATTGTCATAATTGTAGACATGTAAATGATCCAATCACTAGATTAACTACAAAAATAACAACATAACAAAAATAGCAATCACATAATCAGGTGGACTGATGTCTTCTCTTCTTGCTTACTGCACTTCTGCTTTAACTGTTGCTGTGTCTGTTTTACAGTTACTCTCATTGCCAAAAGTGAAAAAAAATAATCAATGAGGTTTTCAACCATTAACCTCAGGTGATTTAACAGTATGATGTCAGTGTTTACTTTCCCACAGTGTTTGGAGACACAGATGCCATACGGAGTCCACCGTGTGTCTGGTAAGATATTGACTGATAGCAGTGACACTATGAAAGAATGTCTTTCTAATCTGCCTGTGAGGATGATGTCACGGGCAGAGAAATCTGTATGGTCCCAGGGAGACTACAGTTTCCTGGATACAGTCAAATACAAACTGTCATTTTATCCTGCCCAAGTGCTCCGTGTGGTCTAGCTATAAAAGTGAGTGGATACGAAAATAGACCAAATATCATTCCAAATAGTGATTTGCACTCTGTAGTATTGCATTCAGGAGATCTGTATCCCCACATATGTCCATTTTGGGTATTGAGTAATTACTTACACAATAGGGGTGCAAGATATATCGACTCAATATCATTATCGCAATATCACGTTGCGCAATATTATATCTAGGGTTGCAAGAGATATCGACTCAATATCGTTATTGCAATATATCGAAAGTGTTGCAATGAGTATGCAATATTTGGTTATTTTGTGGAGCGCTGCGTCCCGTCCGTTGGCTGTGTGGCTTAGTTGTGTTTGATTTAGAGCTTGAAACGCTATAATGATCATGTTTCATTGGCCAGTTACCGTGCCACTTGCACGTTAGTGCACGTCAGCGCACGGGTCCACTACGTGACAAACCATATAGAGCGTACCATGTGACGTGTGTGCATATTTCAACAGAGTGACAGTGTAAGTGAAGAAATAGATAGAGACAACAAAATGGAATGAATCAGAGAAAGAAAAGTTGTGTCCTGTTCTCTTTATTTATATATTTTATACTGTCCAACCAGTAAAACATGTCCTGTTCTGTAGACATGGTCGTTATTTATTTATTTATTCATGTTGGACCAGTCCAATATGACAGTCAGTTGAAATAAACCTTGTGTTGTAAAAAAAACTTGTTTAATTTGTTATGAATCTATTTTGATGTGTTTTCCCGTAACTTTTGTAATTTTACATATGTTTAAAGTGCCCATATTATGAAAAAATTGCTTTTTCTGGGATTTGGGGTGTTATGTTGTGTCTCTGGTGCTTCCACACACATACAAACTTTGAAAAAAAAACATCCATGCCACGGGTTTCTGAATGTGTCCTGCCTTCAGTCTCTGCACGACTTTCTACGTAACTAGCTGAGACGAGGGGCCTAGGGGGCTAACCTTTAGCATGCTAGCGCTAGCTCGTTCTCAATGGCAAAACACTGCTACAACACACACAAATTCACCCTAATCTACAAAATGAATTGTATAGAACTACTTACATGTTGCTGTTCGGGAGGTATTTCACATAAAGTTGGAAGTGCGCCCTCATTTAGAAGAAGTCTCCCAGCTAATCCTGCCTTGTACAGGCTGAAGTTAGAGAAACAGCTAGCTAGCTCATGTAATCCTTACCTAGCTACTGTGCATGTGCGATGTACCATGTAAACCTATTCTAATACAATCTCAAATTACAATTATGAACCTGAAAATGAGCATAATATGGCCACTTTAAAAATATCGATATCGCAATATCACATTTTGTCAATATCGTGCAACCCTATTACACAATCATTAAATACCATACGAAATATATAAACCATAAAACCAGTCAATACAAATCATCAATCTGTCTTTTACAAAGTGCCACCTCAGAAGAATACACATCCCTGGCTGATTGTCACCATGTGTTGACTGTTCCTCCCTCAGCCTAACCTGTGTACAGTATAAGGGTACACAGAGATTCTGGCCTCACGTTGGTCCTGGGGTGTTGAACAATAGTGCTTACACCCTGGTTCTGGCATGCTACAGTAAGCCAGACTAAGCCCGGAATGTCAGTAGTGAGCTGGCTGGCATGTACTCTATTTTATAGCAGGGTGCCTGAGTTTGGGAAGCACTGCTGCCTTTTCCACGAATCCACACCCAGCTTTACCCTGTGAGCAATGGATCTGTAGCAGTGATTCAACAATAACAAGAAGAAAATGAAAGAAATTGACTAGTGGAGATAAGGTCATTATTGACATGAGTATTCACTTTCTAATAAGCTGCTCAAAATGTTGTAATTTGTTAATGCTCATGTTTTTACTTCAATCAAAAGATTAAAAGGTTTACAGAAATATGAGGTTTTTACTCCACAGCAACACTGTTAATGTTGCCATACACAAAACACTGCACTCATGAATTTCCTGCCACTTGTTGTTGTGAGAGTTCAGCTAACTATTTCAAAATGTTTTTGTATCATCATCATCTTCATTCACGTCTTTTAAAGGTCACAGTTATCAGTAACACCATCCGCACAGATGGTTCTTTAGTGATAAACTGTTCCTCCGGCTGGCCCTAGAACAGCCTCTAGTGGATCTCTGTCAGTGCTACACAAAAAGCAAAAAGACAACCTGAATGTGTCTCTTTCACAATTGTAGATCTGAAGGATAGCAGGCCTCAGAATACATTTTTCATCTTGACACATTCTGTGAATTCCTCCTGTCGTGTCTTCCTTAGTGCTCTCTATCTTCTGTCTGAAAGTGCCTCAAATACACACACACACACACACACACACACACACACACACACACACACACACACACACACACACACACACACACACACACACACACACACACACACACCATGTTACTCTGTAGTTGCTCTCTTTTTCTCACACCTTCGGCATCTTTTGTGCTGCATTCAAGCCGAATAGTTAATATCAGCCTCCAAGTATCAGGAATTTGACACCATAATATTTCAAACCTGTGACAAGATGGCTGCAAGTAGTTACATCTAAATAAAATCCAATATTAACACTTTAACAGTCAATTCAGCTCTTTTAAAAGGAGCTAGCTTGTTTCTATCTGGTTTCACTTGTTAACAAACTGCTAGAAATATGTTACACAGCAAGAGTAGCTAATTTAGGCCCTGTTTACACGATGACGCTCGTGGGTGAAAACGACAAAATATTTTATCAGATGTGCTTTTCGTTTAGACGGCGACGGCGTTTTTGGGGCTTAAAAACACAAAAAAGTGAAACCACCCTCCAGAGTGGAAATCTTAAAAACTTTCCACCGTTGCGTTACCATCTAAAGGGTAAAAACGCAAAAGTCTGAAGACAGCGGTGTGGAGAGAGACGAGAAAAAGGCGTTCAGGTAGTCTGTTGTTACGGAGTAGGCTACAGAAATTATAGGCTCCTGTGATCTTAAAGATTTTCACTGTAATGGCTCAATATTTAAATGTTTCCGACAATGTGGATAAGGTTGTTATAGTTCGATGACCATATGTAGGCTATTCATTTGAGCCAGCTGCCAGAGCAGGCTACAACGTTGTGGATGAAGAGAAAGAGAGAGAGCGAGTGGCAGCTGGCAGAGGAGGGTCTGCTTCACCCTCCTCTGCCTGCTGCCTCTCGCTCTCAAGCAGCGGCTGAAGGGCTGCGAGGCTCAGGATATTGGTAGTGGTCCCGTGGGTGCTGTGCTGTGGCTTATCACGGTCGACTGTGTCGGTCATCATCAGACAAACATGCAACTCCACTACCTCGTCTTTTCTCTCTGCATTTTCTCTTCAGATCGTTTCTGTCTAAACATAGCCTTAGGCTATTTAAATGATAAGACTACAAGGCTAGCAGTGGTAAGTCTACTTTTCCCATTCTGCCAACATTGTGTGAATGCAGCATTAGGTTTTATAATATGTGTATTCATGGAAATTGCTTGTTCCTGATTGGCTGGCAGGTGTGTGTGAAGGCGTGGCCATGGTAAACTTTATTTTTAGCTGCTGACAGTTGACTCCCTGACTGGTTTGTATATGTCTGTGTAGATGGGCCGCAACAACTGCACTTGGAGTTTGATATCGCTTTAATGAATCGGGACAGCACAGGATGGCACCCACAGTATCACCTCCTCCCCAGGCCCCCCCGATGGTGTACAGTATGTCATGCCTGAGATTGGTTTAGCTCTTTAGCTGATCCACTACACACCCTCACCACAGAGTGTACTGGTCCAGCTCCAACTTCTTATGGCTGAACTTCATGGTGGGAAGAACCACATCCCTGAGAGGGTGGAGGGAGTGTATCAGTTCTTCCACCTCTGATTAAGCAGGATATGATGAGACTTTGGGCTATGTTTCAGACCGAGTTTTGACACCGTACTGAACAGCTGCAAGGAAACAAAAACATCAACTCACTCACCCGGGTGGAGTCAGGTGGCTTATCGTGATTCACAATTACATTTAGCAAGGAAACCTAATTTTCTCTTTCCTGAAATACTTCAATTGCATTATGAACAAATGCTTTTATCATGTGGTATTTTTGGAAACTTTTGTTTCTGAAAACAAATCTAAGAACAACATTAGCACAAAAATGTAATTTAGCAGTGTCGAATGATGAGACAGTGATATAAAAAGTACTTATTTGCAGATGTATCAGATATCTCACGCTTCATCCCTGATTATTGGTATCAATATCTGGATTCTGAACCTATCAATGTAGTATGCCTCTATCTCTTCTCCTTTTAAAAAATGTATATACTGAGGTAAACATGCATCTGTGAAATACTAGTTTGTTCCTTCAATTGGCAAAAAAATGTGCACCACCTTATGATATGATGTGTATGTTTTAAACATATGTATATTTAAGGACACATTTGTTAAAATGGTAGATGCTTAAAAGAGAAATGGACATATAGTGTAGTGTTATTTCTCATTACAGAGTATGATGTCTTCATTAAGATGATGTTTCAGGTGTGGCCTGCCAGCTGGTGCGTCATGTGTTAGCTGTCATCATGGGCCTCGCTTCTTTGGTGTGAACCCCCTTGCTCTTCTCTCTACTGCAGCGCTTTACATACATAAACACACTGATCTAAGAGGAGGAGTGATCCAGCATTGGAATAAAATGTGGGTGGTGTGGAACAATAGTGGGGTAGACTACTAATTGCTCATTACCACATGTTAAGTTGTTACTTTGTTCATGTATTTATCTACAAACTAATAAGACTAAATATGCATCTCACCACTAAAATTGGCATATTAAATATAATGTTATTATTTTAATGTTGCTCATCACACTCATTCACTCATGAATGCTTCACTTCTTCTTAGTTGTTTTGTTGATAGTTGCACTGTTTTTGACATTTTGACTTGTCAAACAGGTGTAACATAATAATATTAATGATGGCTGCATTACACTTGCCCACTGGCCTATCTTACAGCCTCAACTAAATGGAGCAGATCCATCATCACTGTTATCAGTTACACGTGGGCCTTCCCTGCCACAAGTCAAAAATATCTGCTGTGAGAAAGGTTGGTTGTATCATTGTATCCCAGCGTTTATTTAAATTTCAGTTTTGCTAAATGAATATGCTGCATTTACAAGTCAAAATAGTTCAAAGACTTCACAGAGTCGTGTCTGCATTGCTTTCTCCCAGTTTGTTTGCCACCCCCAAAGAGGTCTCCCAAAAGTGCATTAAGCTGAAGTCTGGTGTTAGGGCCATTATTGGATTTAGAAACTGCCAGTCTCAGAAGTAAGGATTTGTAAGTTCTGCGTGATAGCCTAAACTTGATGGAATTCTGTAACAATGACAATAACAAGAGATGGCATGTTTTGTTGTGTAATTGTGTTGTTTGTGCTTGTCCTTTTTTAGCAGTAGGCATTAAAAAGGAGCATTTGGATAATTGAATAGAGTTTGACTCTTATGTCCCATTTTATTTAGCAAGTGAATCTATTCCAAACCTGGAAATCTGGGGGTCTGTTGCCAGCTATCGTTTGATGGGTTAATCTGTCAGTTTTCCCCCACTGACTGTATACTCTATCTCTGTTTATCTCCTCATTGCTGCTGTAGCTGGCTGAAACTGGAGCTGTGGTATACCTCCAGCCTGACACGCATTTATTGATTGTGTATTGATTAGAAAAGGGGTCATTACAGCCCTCCGGAATAATTTCTCGACTATAGCGCAAGACTGTAGCGAACCCATGGCTGAAAATATGTCAGCAGTGTATAATGCAATTTGCTGTACAGGTGTTCTGTTTTCTCACACTTGACACAATCATTTGGCAGTTCACTTGGGCTCAAATTCAAGATGAAGGATCAGTGTGTGAGAGAGTGCAAGGTCAGAGGCAGGCTGTTGAATTCAGCGGCACTCTGTTAAAAGAGAAAATAGGTTTTCCTTAACCAGGTGGCTCATGTAAAGTTGGAAATACAAGAGCTGAGTTTGCCCTTTGCACATCTACTAATGGGGCAAATGACTTCCAAATTTTGGATTTTAAGACAAGTCATGTTTTTGATTTTCCCTCACAAATGGAAAATTTTAGGACATTTCCAAATCCTGTTATAATGATTTTGTGTCTGTGGTGGGTTTGCAGGCAATGTAAAATATTTCACCCATTTGTCTTTTATAATAAAAAGCAGTTGTCAAAGCTATGCTGTTTTGGATCAGTCGAATATTTTAGACATGCAGTACTGAGAACATGATGTTCATTAAATTGTATTAGATGCTTTTTAAGTAGTCTGGCCACTGAACACTTCATTAGGAATAAGAAGAAAAATCTTGAGCAGAAAATGGCATCGCCATTGAAACTTGAACCAGTGCAGACCTGTGGCCCTGATGCATGGGACCGCATGACCATCTGTCCTATAGAGCTGTGTAACAATCAGATCACGTGATATTGATAGAAGTAGCAGTAGTAGATATTTTGGGAATCTTCTTTATCCCAGAACAGATGCAACTGAAGAAAACACAGACCTACACATGAATAGGTCATATACAAACCAAACTCACATACATCTGCACAATCATCCATTTTAAATTAAACAAACATGTTAGCCTAAAAATCCACAGCTTCATCATCCTGGATGCAATCGGCTGATTTGACCTCTCCTTTCTCCATTTAACAAAGTATAAGCCTCTTACCAAAATATGCTGACTCAGTACAGTATGAAGTGAATGTTCTGAGCTTTAGACAACCCTCTCTGTTTCAGTGACACGTGTATTTCACCTGTAGTTGGCTTTCCTCATAATCGTCGTTCCTGTTGTCGTCCTGTTTTAACATGTGAGTTTCAAAAGTAGAGCTTTAATTCAGGGAAGAAAATAACCTTATCTTTTCATAGTCTCCAATATCTTCATTGCATTCAGCTTGGCTTTATGACAGGAGCAACACAGATCATCACAAGTATGGTGTCGATATCAGACAAGAGCAGGTCAGAGTGGACACTTTATTGTGCTGATCCTGAATCCTCAGAGACTTTTTTTCTCCCATCTGCAAACATCTTGTCGTAGAATCTCATTTTACCATAAGGGGGTGTGCTGTAATGAATACATTTAAATCAATTGGCATGCATTAATGGATTTGTATGCAAATCTAAAAAACTTTTAAAAACTCGTCATTTGGAGCTGCCATCTGGGAACGTTGTTTTCTGTTTTCCACTTCTGGTCAAAATTTTAAGTGTAGAGGCACATGTCCCCTCTCAGTACATTCATACTTAGTCAGACAAGCAGTTTCAGTATTGCTGACTTCAGGCACGACACAACAGAGCGCCAGCTTGAAGAGACTGCTGAGTCAAAGTCAGCATAACCTTCACTGTCATCTTCTAAAATAATACTGTTAAGGCTCTAACAATGTAAACCTTTATGACTCTTGGTGTTTTGACTATGATTGTGATTATTATTTTTTTAATATCTTTTAAAAATGTATCATTTCATTATTATAGATGTGATTCAATTGTACATACAGCAACTGGCGGACTCAAAATTCACAGTCCTGAGACCTCAATTTAATTTAGAATGTTCTGCAGCTCTAATTATTGATTTCAGCTGTTTAGGGAATGTAGTGTAAACTAAACTATTGCAGTATTTCATTTAATTCATATTGCAAGGTTTAGTTTTTCTAAAAAGTGCTCTGTCATCTGAAGCCCTCTGAGGTCCAAGGCCCCTCTGCAGCATTTCTCATGAAAAATAGAGAGTACGTATTTCCAAAATATTTTAGGGGGATATAATGCTGAGTCACTGATGCTGTTGTCCTGATGGAGGAGAAATAAACCACTCAAGGGCTTTTTGTCAGGTTTACCTTCATTTTATATTTTGAATTGAACAGACCTTATAGTTTAATAGCACCATATTTTAAAGTAGATGGTTTATTTAATCTCCTAGACTACTAGAGTAGTATTTCATCAGGGCATTTATATCTTTACGTGGGTTATATATTTCGTTCAGCATTATTTTTTCCTATCACCTCCTACCTCTAAAGTCATAATTTCACAATATCTGCATCGGCTGCTTTAGGTCAGCTATACGCGCTGTTGTGATATGACGGTGGAGCATGACTGTTATTGGTTGAGGCACCTCCCTGAACACCACAAGGATGAGACGGGACAACATCAGGGAGGGGTGAGAGGTGGAAACGAGGGAGATGTGCTCCTTTCTTTCACAATTTCTCTGCTGACAGGGATTGTGTGCGAACGGGCAGGAGAGAGAGAAAGGGAGTGAACAAAAACACTAAGCTGCCAACTTCTGTGGCAGCAGCAGAGCAGAGAGGGGGAGAGAGAGGGATAGAAACAGCCTGTAGTTAGCAGAGAGACGTGTACATCCTCCAGCGTGGTGTTTCAGTACTGAGCTGACCTTGCAGAGCTCCGACTCGACTGTTTGGAGCCTCAGGCAGTTGCCAGCAGGGAGACTGTGAGCATGGATCCTGGAAGGTCTATCCAGCATGAGATCAGCTCTCTCAAAGGTATTCCTCAAGCTTTTTGATATATTTTTGCTTCCTCAGACTGTTGTCATCTCCGTCATATGCTTTCAGGACCGCCTTGTTTTCCCACAATCCCTCTCTTGTGAGGAATTCCTCATCGTATAGATGCAGGCGGAACACAAAGTTCAGTTGTGAGGGTTTCAGGTTGAGTTAAATGGAGGCTTCCTAATCCTCTGTTCCCCCTTGCTGTTTTTGCCCTTTGTGTCTAGGCGTGACCAAAGGGGTTGGAGCAGGGGTCAGAAGTAATGATTGTGCTGAGATGGTGTGCTCTACGAGCTGTGGGAGGCTGCTGCTGCTGCATGCGGCACATTGAATGCGTCTGCGCCGGGAGATGCAGAGCACAGCGGCTACTGCAGAGCGGCTGTTGCTGCTGCATCGCCGCGGTAACAGCAGTGAAGCGTTGCCCTGCCTCTCAGTCAGGGATGGGACTGTTTAGCCTGGTGAGAAGTGAACATCTGTGCTTGTGAAGGAAATATGTATTTCCCTGTTCTTGTCTGCTGCTTGTCAGGGTGCACCATGGTTAGATGTTTCTTACATCAGCAACATTTGCTCCTCCCACCTCCCTCACTTACAGGTGTCCCAGTACCTCACTGATGTCTGGTCAGTTTCATAATCTTAGCTGTTCATTGATCACATTAGGGCTGCACCAAATGATTATTTCAACTGTCAATTAATTCGGCAATTATTGTCTAGATTATATCGTCTATAAAATGTAAGAATAGTGAAAGAATTCCCATCACAATACCTCCAATGTGACTCTAACGTGACTTCAGATCATGTTTTGTCCAAGTCCAGAACCGACAGATATTTAGTTTACTTTGATATAAAACAGAGAAAAGCAGGCATTTTCTGATTGATCCACTAATAATGTCTGCTCTAGATCAAATATTTCCTGATGTTAATCACATTTCCAATCAAATGATTTCATTTATTTAGGGAAAGTTATTGTATGTCTGATATGTAATATTTGAGACCCTTGGCTTATTTGTAAACTTACAAAATGGGTTTTGTTGAAAAACAAGTTTCTATTAAAGCTGGGGTAGGCACTTTATTTTTAGTGCGGTATTGAAGAAAGTATTGTCTTGGTATCTGTACAGAAACTCAGGTATCGAAATATTCTAATAATACCCAACCCTATTCTCAGCTGAGTTTGATGCAAACCAACTGTGGTCAAAGTTCGTTTGACATAATGTTGCTTTGACAACACATTGAATAGATTTACTCAATAGGACTTCACCATTTTTGTTAATTACTCAACCTGCAAAGTAAAGCAAATGCTTTTAAACACAAACTCTTATGTTAGTAGTCTTTTAATTGGCATACTCCCAGCTGTTTGGATATTCTGAGCAATGTGTGTCCCCATGGCAGCTTAATATATTCAAATACTACTTTTCTCCTCCCATGTGTCTCCCATACCCTGCAGGCAACACTGTCTGCATGATTGGGGTTTTCCAGACTTAGTTTATTAGGTATTCAGGCCATGGAGAGTGAGCTACTTTTACACTGATCTTTGAACCATTGTGCACCATCTTCATCTCACTTAAGTAAAGGATTAACAGCAGACTGACTGACATGTATAGGGATAGAAAGCCTCAATTAGAGGAGACAGAACCCAATCAGACTGGTGAAACTGGCTCAGCCCAAAAAAGGAGCCTTTTTAAAAGCTGTTCTGTGTGGCGTTGAGGTTTGTCTGGAGTATTCTGGCGAAATGTGGTAACACTTTGGAACAGCTCCCCGGGATGGCAGGAACATTTACATGATCCTGGAGAGAGATCTGAAGGAGTCCTACCCACTGGGACGGGCTGAGAATGTTTTCCCCAGGGCTCTGGGGACAAAAGCTCCTTCGCTTCACTGAGCGCTCCCAATGGAGTTACTTAATATGTTGAACACTGTCGCTTACTCAGTGCAGCTCAGTTCATTTGTAAGCATGTCGTCACCTCAAGACCACTGCTCCCATTGTGCTTTCTTGTCAGCTATTTTCAAGCACTTGGTCCAGAATCAACTCTTTAACACAAGAGCCTGTTGATAATCTCCTGTGTGTGTTGAGACAAGCAAGGCCACTATTGACACATGGCCTTGGTGACTTATTATTTACAGTAAAGTTCACCTGTTAAAACAGTATGATATTCCTGTCCTGTACCAACCAGCTCTGGGTTTTGACCCAGATATTTTGAGCTTATGCAGATCTCTAAACTGTGACTTGCATTGTGTTGCATTGATCTGCATGTGCTGAATGATTTAAGCCCCCACTTAAGTGGAAGATATTGAAGCCATTCTTTCTTCTTTACTTTCTTACTTTACTCTTTTTCTTTATTTTGTATTCTTTTGTCTATTGCCTGATTTTGTATTGTTTTGTGTGCAACGTTTTTGCTGCCATCCTGGCCAGGTCTCTCTTGCTGAAGAGGTTTCCAACTTCAAATGGGCTTACCTGGTTAAATTAGTGCTACATCTCATCCTTTTCATCCAAGTATTTTTAATTGTTTTTAATCAAAAGAATAGAAGACATTCCAACACAATAACAGGAACAATGTGAAAACAATACCTTCTGCTTTTAAACTATGAGATACCAGCCTGTTGGAGCTCTACCGTTAGTTATGTCTGTAGCTCTGTGTGTTTCAACACTCCCTCTACTCCAGGGTTTCTGTCTAGCTCTTATCAGCATGTCTACACAAACACACTGTTGTGAATAATGCATTCTGAAGGTTATGTGCCGTTGAAAGGAAGATGCCAGGACTTTTAAGAAGGGCAAGGAAGGTTTCAAACCAGGGATATCCAGTTAAAAGGAAGTTCAGGGCAGGGGTCACTGCACTTGACATCAGGGCGGTTTAGTGTTTCAGACGTACGTGGCAAAGAGGCAAAGTAGCTTCATGACATTCACTCTTCAATTCTGCAGAGCTACTTCAATATTGTCCATAGATATTTAGATAGTAACAGAATAATTGGAAAATTATTATATTTTCACTTTAAAGAAGCAACTGTATTTTATGTATGTAAAAAATAGCCTTTAAAGTTTAAGTAAGAAACTTTAAAGTCCATATAAAATAGCAACAGGTGATATATATATATATATATATATATATATATATATATATATATATATATTTGTGTTCAGGAAAAAGACAAACATATATACAATAAACAATAATAATGTAATAAATACAATAAATAAAGCTATAATAAATATTTCACGTGTTTTGCTTGTTAAGTTCAGGTGCGTTTATTGATGGCACCAGTCCTTGTTGGACTCTTTCAGTTCGTTACTTTTTCACAGTAACATTGACTGGTGCTCAGGCAGGGTCGGCTGTTGTTTATTACGAGTTGTGTACTGTATATACAGAGTGCTGAACAGGCAGCAGCTGGCGGCCTGATTGCCAATAAGCCTTGCAGGTGATCCTAGGTCATCAGCTGTCTTCCCCGATCGCAGCCGTGAGGGTGGACCATTGTTACTAACATGAGCAGAGGCAGACAGGAAGTGCTTTCTGTTTTTGTTCGCTAACACCTGTGACATTGTTTTGACATTGCATGTGATTGCAGTGTCAGCAAGGCACATGCACACTTTTCAACAAAGCTGTAATAAATTCATTTACTTGTGGTGATATTTGTTTATTATTAACTTCAGATATTCCTTGTCCAAAAGCAGAATAGAGTTTTCTCCTCAATGATCATGAGGTAAAACTCCCTCTCCTTATGATGCCTTGATTAACAGGCCTGACTGAAGCAACAAATGTGCTTAACCAAATATGTAAAGTAAAAATAACAACATGATTACCATCATGATGGCGTTATTATGTGGTTCCCTGACGACCATAAAGTATATGGTTTAGATTTTAATCTGTAATCTGGGGATGAATAATTATCCTTCTATGATTTGCTTCCTTATTTCCCCACAATATCCTGTACATGTGTATCTGTAGTTGTGCTCTGTTTGTGCTGTTTGATCTGCAGATAACAGTCCAGTCCAAAATCAGATCAGCATTTTCTTTTTCCTCTGCTGCTGCACTTTCTGCTTGCCAAGAATTTACCAGCATAAAATGATCCGTGAGGACAATGCAGGGGATACATTAGCAGCTGCTGTAGTTGGGACAGAGCAGAGGGGGCTATAGTTTAAAATATATGGTTCTCATAAATGCACTAAATATGTGTGTGAAATCTAAATGTTTATTGTCACATTTCTGTATAGTTGTAATTCTTGAAAGTATCAAGTGGTTAGGCGTGCCTGTTGAATGTTGCTGATGCATATACATCCTGTGTGTATTTCATGCTCAGAGATGAAGGGCTCATATGTCACCCTCCCAGTCTATGTAGCAGCAGTATTCAGTAGCTCTCAGATGCTTCAGCTGCTATTTGAGCTGCAGGAATTGGTAGATGGACGCCTTTTAGAATCCTCACCTGTTTCTGTCCAGCCAGGAGTATGATTCACTCCAGATGGGAAAACTGTGGCCACGTAAACTGCATGCAGAGACATAAAAATACATCAAAGAGTTTGTCCCACCCTGATTAAGTTGTAATCAATATTTTTACATTAACAATGGATAACATGACTACTTGTATGTGAAAGGGGTCACTCATATTAATAAATTATCGCTCAACTCTTCTGAATGTTTACAACCGCAACTTCATTCTTTTGGTTCAGTCTCACCCCTCTCATCAGCCTCGTTTTCAGCAAAAAAGCTGATAAACCCACTGTACACTATCCGCCTAGCACCAACGCAAAGTTAACAACTAACATTTAGCAGCTAAAGAGCCAGATATTTCTCCCAGCAGTTGATAGCGAACAAAACAGAGCTAAAAGAAGAGTGAGTGTTGGACTCAAATTGATCTTTTACACACCCATATCTGTTGCATGTGTGAATGGGCAGGTGTTTGCTAACCACTTAACAGGTATAATGTGGTATTATGTTTACAGCCTGTTTCTGCTGCCCCCAAGTGGTCCAAAAGTCAGGTTTAAGTAGGAAAATGTATGTACGTATACAACGCAGCAAAGAACTTGAAATGATTGTGAGAAAAAGGTGAGATAAAAAAAACGGTAATCTGCCTAATTGAGTCCCTTTTATAATAAAGAGTTTGTACTCTACAATTCAGTCCGTGAGTACTGAATGTGTGATCTGCTTTGGCTCTTTATTACTCAGTAATAGTCAGTGTAATCCTGTTGGAGCTGTCAGTGAGTCTGTAAGTCATGCTGGTTGATAAGTCCGGCCATGATCCTATAGGCGAGTGGCCTCCTAACATAGCTGATGTGATTACATGATCTCATTAACCCCAGGTTTCTTGTAATTCAAAAGGGGGGCTGCTTCTGTAATTTGACACATCCTCTCTAATCATACACTCCTTCCTCTAATCCTCCTCTCGGTGGGACATGATTACACTCTTCATGCTTTGTGTTGTCAGGCGAAAGGGGAATCAACTGGGGTATTGAAACCAGGTGACTCTTAAACCACTTGTAAGACAAGTTTTTAAACACTGCTGCTTCTGAGTTATGAGCTGTCCCTGAAGTGGCCAGAAGGTGGCGCTGTTTGTGAAGCTACTGCAGGCTGATACAAATTGCCAGAATTTGTGGAGGCCCTAATGAGATTGCAGTCACAAAGTTAAGTGCTATAAAGACAGCTGCTATTTCCACAGCCATTGCCACGATATTGGGTTTTATTTTTTTATTTTCTTTAATCCTGCCTTAATGGTCCTGTGGTCTGCTTATTAATCCAAATCTTATGCCATTAAAAACATTTTCTCAAATAGGCTCAACCCATTAACTGCAGTAACACTTGGTGTTTGTGTGTCAATACCACTCCACTTAAAAATACTTTTTTTTCCCCATTTTTGCAGGCAGTTCAATTTCAAAGAATGTGTTTTTGAAATAGTGGATATTTGACTTTGGAACAAACTACATTTTGCTAACTGTGTTTGCTTCTTTCTCTTGTGTTTTTTTCTTCTAGGTAAGTGGCTGTTTGCCTTTTAAACTGTTTGTGGGTTTGAGTTGTGGCTCCCCAGTGACATTATGGGCCAGTGGAGGCTGTCAGGTGGCACAGAAAGGGTGAGCTCCTCCTGTATGTGCTTACGATTAAAATATTATGTTATTGTAATGAGTTTTATAAAATTGAGGTCTCTGTCTTTGTCACCATTTGTCCCCATTCCATTGATTCAAATTCATTTTCCACTTGCTACACACCAGCTTTGTATTTGGCCTAGCTTTCTAATGAATACAGCTTTTCATTTGATATAATAATGGTAGTGACTGGGCAGCATGTGCTGTGGTTGTTGGTGGCATGAGAGGCTGCAGGATGTTCGTCATCATGTCGGACACTCTCTGTTCTGATGCCAAGTGAATCAACTGTATGTGATCTGTAGCTCGAGGCTGTGTCTGTGTCTGTGTCCCAGTCTTTCTTTCTGTACTTTTGTATCTCAAATAGTGATCTTTAACCCCTTGGTGAGAGGATCGAATCACAGTGCAGGCAGTTTATACAGTCTAAAGGCAGTTACACACCAACCAGACGGCCGACCCTTGGCAGAAAAGGCAGTTGGACTGATCAATCTCCCCGAGCTGGTGAAAAAGGTGCCTCGGAACACACCAAAGCGACGAGACATAATACGTCTCCATAACAGCAGGCGGCGCTAATCTGTATTGTCGCCCAAAAAATGAAAACCGGCAGCTTATCGGACGAACGCGTCACATGGATCTGGCTGCTGCTTCCGGATTTTGGATTTTTCGAACGGCCATTACTAGCGACTCATTCAGATTATGATCTCATATTGTACTAAAATAGTTAAACGAAACGTGTTTCTGAAAACATTTTAAGCAAGAAATAGGCCATGCAGTTGCTGAATCTGTCTTCATTTCAGATCGACAAAGGTCAGTTTAAAAGATTTTCGTCAGATTTTGAGAGGCTTAGTCACGCTCATCCCGCTTGCCATTTCCGGGTGAGTCCCGACTTCCGTGTCTCCGACTGAGCATGTCAGGTCGGCGAAAATAAAGGCCGACAGCTCTTCCAACGGACGACGGCACGGAACACACCGAAAAGACTCGAGTCACTGACCTCGCCAGACTGTCCAATGGGCGATTATCAGCCCGGTGTGTAACTGCTTTAAGGGTCCACTTTATGTGCAATATTAGGACTGAAAGTAATTATTACTTTCATTTAATGTATTCTGTTGATTTGTTTTGGATTTTTTTTTTACAATCAACCTATACATAAGATGGTTACAAGTGACGATCACAACTTCCCAGAGCCCAAGGTGATGTCTTCAGATTACTTGTTCTGTCTGACCAACACTGCAAAACCTAAAGATATTCAATTCCTCATATTTGGCTTTTTTCTTGATACATTACTTAAACAACTAGTTGATTTTCAAAATTATTGTTGATTCATTTAAAGTCAGTTGACTAATTGATCAGTCTGCTAATTGTTTTTGCCTTAACTGATAGTTATAGACTTGTTGATCGACTTTGATGTCTCCGTAGACGTTATAGGAAATGGGTTACAAAGCCTGCCTGAACCTCAAAGTACCTTCACATGATGTATATATTATATTTTGCTTGTGTAACTATCCAGAGTGGGTTATATTCAAGCATCCCTCCTACTGACATTTAAGTTTGTCAGTAATTGTAAGTTATAAAGCTGTCGTCCTTGTGCCATTTCCAGAACTTGCCTGGCATTAGACACAGTTATAAAAGCTGCAGGGGCTGTTTGTTTGCCAACCCTCACCGCAGGCAAAACAGCCGACAACAGCCGACAACAGCCAGCAAGGCGCCCCACCATATGAAAAAAAATCTGCTCTCACCTTATAAGACCTCTTCTTTGCCACTCTCCTCCAGGCAAATTGTAGTAACTATCATGCATTTTTTTCATGGCCGTGCAAAGTCTGGGAGTGAACTGGAAAAGGACAGAGAAGAAGGGAATGTAGCTTGACAGAGGGGAGGTGAAGCACTCAGTGAAAGGGTTCATTTTAAAGTAGAGCCTTTCACACTGTCACGGTTGGGTTTATGAGGAGGGTTAAGCTGATATATAGGACTCCACTAATGGCACCCCACACATATCATGCTGACAAAGTGGCCTCAGTCTTTCCCAGACCAATGAGGATTGTGACTATGGGAGTGTCATCCAGGGCTTTGCCAAAGTGCCTTTTAAGTTTTGTTCTTTCTTATCTGGCAATCAAAAACACCATTGTTGCACCACGGTGGATATTTTACCCATTACCTTAAATACCCTTGGGTGACATCCTCACAATGACTGCAGTTGTGGACAAAGTTTCTTCTTCATCTGGTAGTTAATTAGCATCTGAGAAATATGGTATTTTAATGAGCCGTGGAGCTGGCCATGAAGAAAACGTTACTTGAAGTGTAACCATTTATGCTGTTTCAACTGCAGTACACCATGGCTTATATTAGACACATGTTTCAATCAGGTTTTTCAGAGCAGCACAGATTTCTCCCTGGTCTTAAAGATTTTGTAAATTTTGGAGAGGCCAATTTCAGTCAGCTCGCACCTCCATGAGCATCCCTAGGTTACATAACGGCTTCAGCCATGAACTAACCCATATATGTACACTCTCTTCTCAAGATGTAGAGCTAATCTCATTTGACCACTTGCTAGATATTGTCCACATGTTTGCAAAGTTCAGTGTAGTGCCTCTGTTCCTGTGCAACCTTTATGTTCTGTTGTCAAATTCAACCTATCAGCTTGGTTTTGAATCTGAAAGTCAAGAGAAGTGAACTTTTGAGTCTTTTGAGTATTTATAATGTAATTAGCTTGGATTCACAGCAATTACAATAGATTCCAGTGGTGACTGTTGATCGGTATGTTCAGTATGTTGTAAACAATCCTTGCTTTGCCAATTGATAACTCAAAATGCTGCTTCCAGCAGAGCTTCTGCGCTACAAGGAGGCAATAGCGTGATGCAGAAGCGGTGTGAATAGCTATGTTGTGGAGACATGGGAAACAGTGGAGAAGATACTCAAAACATAAATATTCTTTAATATTTCAACTTCTCGTTCTGTGGTCAGGGTTTTATTTCAGGTTTGGGTTTTTTAGACTGGAAATGAAAGTGTGTGTGCATGGTAACAAAAAACATTCTCCAAAATAATGTCTGCCCTCACCTCATCCTGTATCCATGCTGCCAGTTTGTCAATCTTTCAATGTTTTTATCATCTGAAACTTGGATGTTCAGTTATGGTTGCGCGGTGATAAACCACTGAGCGACTCTCACTTCCAGGAAGAGTGTAAGTGTTTTTTGTGTTGCCAGTAGCAATGCTTTCTCATCTGACCACTGTTCTGGCCTCGTGTATTTACTCATATTTTTATGGTGCATCATGTTTCTATGATTACAGGCATTCCTGGTCAACCACACCCTACCATATTTGTTTGGTGACTCACTACAGTGGCCAGTCTCACACACACACACACACACACACACACACACACACACACACACACACACACACACACACACACACACACACACACACGGAAACTCTCATATTTCCTCCTCTTCGGTTGCTATGGCGTATGGTTCCTCTTAATCACACGATACTCTTATGATCTGATTTGGCAAACTGGAAACTCCGGCAATGTGCAGTCATCCATTAGCGACTTTCCAAGTCGGCCATTTTAGCTCAGTGATCTTTCAGACAATCTGAGCTGCGTTTTCACTTTAAATGCTTTATAGCGTATCTGTCGACACCGCAGCTGCTTCATGCCTCCCTGAGATGCCTCACGGGCTTTCCTCTTAAGTCTGTAAGTTCAGTGATTCAGCCAAACAGTGCTGTGAGCATCCATTAGCGGCTCATACTGACAGCCATTTTACCTTGAATGCCCTCTAGACAGCTCATGTTTCAATGCTTTTATACTGATCAACATTTATAGCCTGAGTGGTTTGTGCAATACCAGCTGGATCTTTTTGCTTTGCTTTGTCATCTCCTTGTCAAGAATACATTTATGGTGTACTTTCCTCATACCCAAATTAAAAAAGTCTCATGGGTGTCGCAGATAAACAGATACGTCACAGTGTGCTGCATGCCTAGTCAGACATTTCATACTCATCACCTTTGTGTTTTAAGTCAATGGTAAATACCTTGCACCACCACCACCTGACTGTTATGACTTGTCATCCTGCAGACTTCAGTTTCAGCCATTTCTCTTTTTTATCTATTATCGTCTTGTCAGCAACAGAACAGTAACCTGCTACAGGCGATTCAGATTCAGCATCTTGCTCAAGGATTGGTCTTAAAGGTTTAAATCCAGACCTTAACTCAGCTGCCTACTTATTTACAGACATGGCTGGTTTGTGTCAGTCCCACATGGGCTAAAGTCAAAAAGTCGTCATACACATTTAGGGCTGGGGTATCGTAACTTCGATACCGGTTCCTGAACGATACTTTTTTCTATACCAATCTTATAAAATCCATTTTAACAGAAAGAAATTACAACATTACACATTACGGTACAAATCTTATTGGCTCACCGACCCTGAGGGATTGAAATTTGGTATTGAATGACGAGGCATTTTTCGATACTCTATATTAAGGAGGCAGTTTGGGCGTTGCCGGAAAAGTATTGAATTTGGTACCTGGCCCTATACACATCTGACAGGGTCTTATCACTGTCCTGCTCTTTTTGAGGAACCCAACTGCATCTGGATGAGTCACATCCGTATCAAATGTTGAGGTTTGATATTTCATAGCTTTATTATTACTATATTTTCGATCCATTGCAGATCTTTTCTCTCAATATGTAATTTTAGCATTCAGCAATACATGAAATCGGTGTATGGCTGCTACCTGATTGTTGCTGAGAGTTTTATCTTTATATTTTTTATTCACTAAGTAACCACAGTGAAATATGGACCACATAGTGTTAAGTTTCATTCTATGCTCACCCATTCTCTCTTGCATTCTTTCTCTTGTTCTTCCCTTTTTTCTCTTGCTCACTTTTAAAATACATCGCAAGGCTTATTTGTGTGTTGGAAGGATAAATAAAGGGAGCAGAACCGCTAACGCCTAAATATATGCCTGAATAATAGTTTTTTTTCTTTGGACAATGGCTAGTAAATAGACATGCATCCTTACTGCTCAAATATGTTTTTAGTTCTTTCAACCTCAGGGCATTTTAAATAAGGCACATTAGCAGATAATCAGTCTTCCTTGGGAAAATTATGTTCTCCAAATCAGTAAAATATTTTTGAAATTCAGTGAACATGAGGTGGACAGATGTCAGATCCAACTCCACAACAGAGAGAACAGATGGAACATAGAAAAAGACGGATGAAGTGACACCCTTTGATACTTCCATATCCAGATAATAAATTGACTTTTATTTCACTTCAGACAGTTTACCTAGCAGAATGGCTGTAGGTGTTTATTGATCAGCATATTGGGTGCATGCTAGATTGTGATCACTGAGGAAGTGTGTGTGTGTGTGTGTGTGTGTGTGTGTGTGTGTGTGTGTGTGTGTGTGTGTGTGTGTATATATTGTTTAAGCAATACTCGTCCCAGCACTTTTCCCACTGCTTCGTTTCCAAATGTCAAAATGCAAAGTTGCATCTAACAACTTGGAAGACAACCAAATAGCTTAAATTACTTGCTGTAAAGTCTGTACTGGAATGCAGAGAGCACTTCATCTGCCAGAAGAGTTGAATGGGTTTGTTTTTAAAGCAGCCACTGTCACCTTGAGTTGTCTCCATTCTCTCGTCCACTGCCACTTCCACCATGGCAATAAGCTTTCATCATGGCAGGACACAAGAGGGACACAATAAACCAACTTCTTTATTTATATCCAGGCAACGGTTGAGCATGCTGTGTTTGCTTCATGGTTAAACATATTCACATGGGGTAGCTGCTCAGAATTTTAGTGATTGTCCCATCAGTCTTCATTTTAAGAAGTTACCACATAGTATATATTCATTCCCATTTGGTTGATAGTGAATTTGTGACTCAGTAGTGTTTATTTATACATGTGTAACTGTGTTGTAGCTGATGCTTTGTGTACTGTGTATTAGAAAGGCTGTAGTTGAGAGCTGAAGCTAGAAGAGGTTTGACGCAGGTACAGACTGTTTAATTTCTCTCCATCTGCAGTTTAGTGGTAGTAGCAAAACAAAAGTCTGTTGTTGCAGAGGTTTTGTTTGATTTAGAGCCCAAGGACAGGTAATGAAGAGCACATGGAGATAAAGTCTTTGCGTCCAATGAACCAACACAGGCCCCAAGGATTTGGATGAATCAAAATACCACTGAATTATTGCACTGTGAGAGATCTGTTTTCTTCTACAATAAATTATTTTATCTGCTGTGCCATATGTCAAGACTTTAACCATGCAGCAATTCCATTTATGATCCATCCATTATGAGCCATCTTTATGATTTGTGATTCATTCTTCCAGATATCTTCACTTCAGTATATCATTCCTGGCTATCAAAATACCAGGGAACTGGCACATCATTTGCCTGGTATGATTTGCAGTGGAGCCCTGTCTGGCGAAAAAATTATTTTGCAGTGATTGTTTTAATGTTGCCATGGCCCAGAAAGGTGGGCCATCTCCATCTGAGGAGTTCAGTGTGACTAAAAGGACTTTTGTATTATTTTGTGTTATACCTATTGTATTTGGCCTCTACACACAGCCTGTGTTGAACTGTAAGAAATATTGACTAATACTGTTTAACCCAGACCTGCTGGAGTCCTTACTAAGCTTGATGCCTCTAATGCATGTCGTTACTGCCAGCGATTTGTTATGAAACATTGCTCCCTTTAGAGTGTGAATCTGTTTCACATTAAATTTTTTGACAAACAGGGTGACAGACAGTTATTTTCATTAAGGGGATTATGAAATGGTTGCAAGAGAGATCTATTAGAATGGTAAATGATAAACAGTGCTAACAGATGTTCTCCTGTATTTGCGGAACTGTAAGCTTCACAGTTGTCTGATCACTTTCTGCTGTACTAGGTACTATGCGTAGTCTGGGACTCTTAATGGGATCAGCAGAGGGCACTGTAACGTGCTTTATTCTGATATTTATTATAGGATGACAGTGAATCAGTGCAGCTGGCAGAGAAGGGCACAGTTCTACCACATAAAGGCAAACGGTAAAAATCACCATCCCCTGCAAACATTTCCAAACCTCCTCCTTCGTATTTTTAGCCCCACTGGCAACCATGGTTATCCTGGATTCCATATTGCTTTCCAGTGTCGATCAGTCTCAGAGAGGGTGAGTAACAGAGAATTGAACACAGGCCCAATTGTCTTCTTTTGAGGGAAATAAATTACTGTGACTGCTGAGGGAAAAGTAGGGACAGCAGGGAGACACACACACACACACACACACACACACACACACACACACACACACACACACACACACACACACACACACACACACACACAACTACTCTTTCAGTAGTTGAGTCTTAGGTTTAGTATTTCCAAAAGAAATACAAGAACTCTGACACAACTCCCAACCTTTAGAAATGAAAAGGAGCTTTGACAGTATATAATATCGGGCACCTTCAGCAGTTTAAAATACAAAGTATGCTGTTCATTTTGTACCCTTGCTTTTTGTCAAAGTGACACGTTAAATACCATCAATCTGCAGCTTTTAAAGGTTGTTGATAGCGGGTTGTGTGTCATCTCTGCCACCTATCAGATGAACCTTTTTATCTGTCGGCTCGCTTCCTCCGCTGGATACACTCGACTTGGTTTTACAACTAGAGCATCAGCTGTACACTAACTCTCTCAGTACAGTATACACTGTGATTTAAAGTTATATCTATTATAAATCTTTAAACCAGACAAAGAATGTAACGTGACTGAGTGCTCTACAATATGACTAACTTAGAATAGAGCAAGAGACACCGACAGAGGAGCAAAGCCTTCGATTTACATTTGCAAAATAACATGCTCTTTGAGTGTGGTTTAATCTCATCGTGTATTAAAAAATAATGTTACAGACCTCTATGTTATAGAAGGAATGTATTTCTTAAACTGTTTTTAAATTAGTAGAATATCCCATCTGCAAAAACTATCCATCGTCCCAAGTATTAAACCCTTTTTAAAGTAGAAAACTAGACAACATTGGAGAGATACATTTCTACATGTTTAAAATGTTTACAAAATTGTTCATGAAGTTACAATTTCGCTTTCAGATTTTTTGTTATAAGTGTCAATATGTCAAAACAAAATACATTTGATTGACACACTATTAACATCTTATTTCTAATAAGAATTGTTGATTTGTATAAGAGATGGGAAACTATGAGAATAAGGAAGTATGAGAATTAAAACTACATTATTTATTTTCTTAATCCTTAAAACTGGCGAAAGACGGTGGTGGGCTTGTAGCAGTAATGCCCATCAGCCACACAGAGTACAGACCTTCTCTACTCGGCTCCCTCTGATCCTTTTAGTTTCTGTTTTCATCCTTTGTGCACACACCCCCTTGAATTCTCCTCCTTTCATCCCTCTCGCCTCTCTTCTACACAGTTTCTCTTTCGACGGGGGACTGAGAAAGGTAGGAGGGGTTGTGAGCATCGCTGTTTCTCCATGCTGACTCATGATGATAATTTTGTAGATAAATCCTCTATCACAGTGAAGCAAAAGGAAAGATTTTTGTCTTATTAGTTTGATGTTACTGCATGCAAACACAATATAGTAAAGTGGTACTAGTGAGAAATATTTTAAGAAGAAATTCCTCCAAAAGATAAAAGAAAACTAGAAGTTAAAATGGTGGCTGGAATGGTAATGCCCTTAGCCGATCTGAGGGCAATCTATGGGCATCTCTTTCAAGATGGTGTGATTGTGGCCAAGAAGGACAAGCGGCCACAGTCCATGCACCCGGACGTCACAGGGGTTACCAACATGAAGGTAATCAGCGCCATGGGCTCTCTCAAATCTAAGGGCTGTGTTAGGGAGACTTTTGCTTGGAAACATTCCTATTACTATCTCACCAACAAAGGAATTGCATACCTGCGAGAATACCTGCGTCTGCCACCGGAGATCATGCCTGCATCCCTTCAACACGTTCGTCGCCCTGCATCCTCTGCTCAAGTGCAAACAGTGAAAGCCCCCACGTCGTACATCCCAAAACCCAAACCTGTAACAGAAAGCCGAGAGACCCTGATGGACAGGCACATTTACCGCCACAAGAGAGTTAAAGAGGGAGAACAAGCTAAGATACCTACAATACACTTCAGAGGCTCCTACCAGTGTGATGCATCAGTTGGCCAGCCTGGTGTTCAGACCCAGGCTTTTTTAAAGAGAGACAATGATTTCTGCAGAGGAGAAAAACATTGGGCCAATGAGGGTAACAGGAAAAGTTTTGGAGCTTCTTGTCTCCCCACTAAGGACAGAGCCACCAGATGTTCTGACTCAGTGAAAAAGGCCAAGCTACCAGTTTCTTTAGTCCCCTCTTCTTCAATTGTACCAAAGTTCTCCAAAGAGATGCCAACTGTTCACATGGCTCCTTGTGCCCCAGTGACAGAAGTCCTGGAGAAGTGTGTTAAGATGGCTGCTCCAAACCCACCTGCAGCTTTGGAAGAGTCTGAATGTATGGAAATGCAGGAGGCTACGATTAAGGAGCCCCCAGAAGAATTGACCCCAGATGTAACAAGAGGAGAAACCTCAAATCTAGCCTTGGAGGTACCTGGAGAGGTAGTGCCTGAGGTTGAACCTGGTGAACATGTGGTGGTGGACCGGCAAACAATCCTTTTGTTGGCAGAGATTACTGAAAAGGATGAAATACCAGACGTTAAAGATGAAGGTGTTCTTGAGGAAGCTGATGTGGGGACTGAAGAAACTGTTGAAAAGTTGTCATATGATGTTGAGACGATGAAACAGCTGTATGTTGATGTCTTCGGTCCTGTGACCAAGGCTAAGGCCTCTAAGTCTGATCCTGACCATGACTCAGCGACCTCTCCATCAACAGCCACAAAAACAGTTGTGGATTTTGACATTGCCGAAATAGCGGACACCCAGAAAGTCATGGAGAAGACCATTCCTACGACAGCCATCTCTGGGTTTCATGTCTCAGAGACCTCCACCTGTGCAGCCTCTGAGGCAGGCTGTCCCAGCCCTGCAGTCCCTTCAGAGTGTCCAGTTATTGCCCTGAAGACCACTCTGCTTCAGGGAGACCAAGGCTTCCTCACAGAGGACCCTGAGAATCAGCAGGATGTTCAGAGGGTCTGGCCTTATTTCCTGGAAGGTTTGAGCTTGTCTTAGTTCTTCACCCTTCTCCTCCTCTTCATCTGTTTCCTCCTCTCTTATTTTGTCTGCAGTAGTGACTATCTGGGTGTTGCTATGGGCAATGTGTTTGGTAGGTTGAGAGAGGGATAATTTAATCTTCTAACAATACAAGTAATGCTCTTGTCGTTTCCCATACAGCTTAATAACAACCAGACTGCCAATTAGGTGTCATATTACTGGATGCATGAAGACTTGGGCCAACCTGTGGCTTACTTATATGACCAGTTGTGAAGTCTTAAGTTTTACTCTCACATGCAAGTCCTATAATTGATTTCATGTAGATGTTTGCACAATTTTCAGTGTCAATTTGTGTTAAAATAGAGGCATCTGTGCAGGCAAGATTTTTAAATCAAAGTACATCTCCATTTGCATATTTAGTGCAGTTATTCACTTATTTGATTTACTAAATATCACAGATCAACTAATTAACTAATTTCTGTGCTGTTTTTTGGTGCTGTTTTCTTTCTGTTCACAAATATTTATAAATACTTCCTGTGATATGTTTCTGGGTGAGATCAAACAGAAAGCTGTGACTTGCATGTTAGACAGAGGTAGCAGATCATCTGTTTAGTGATGCGGATACATGATTGGTCCATACAAGACACCCTAGGCAGTCACCCTAGAGTATTTATATATTGTCTATACTGACACATGAACGGATGCACATCCATGGGGAAACTTGTCTTTATCGTGCTGTAGACCAGCTTCAATCACATCAAGGCATGTAAATACTGTAGATATGCATACATACAGTATATACATACAGTTTAGTTCAAGGAAATTGGGGTCTACTAAAGCAACTTCTAGTTAGCCTAGTTAATATTTAATTTGGTAGGTATTTTGTAGATACAAATGGCTTGTATTGAATTAAATCAATTAATAAATTAGGAGATATTTTAACCTATTAAAAGTTTCAGATTTCACTTTCTATACTGTACATACATGCAGATATTGTTGATATTAAGTTGTGTTTGACTGATGACTGATGGAGTTCATTCTGCCACCTGCTGGGGGAAAAGTGATCTGCTTTAAATACCATCCTGCTACTGTATTGCACATTATTTACATGCACAGGCCGTCCAGTCATGTTCTCTTCATCTTACAGAACAGTCAGCGTTTCTCAGAGTTCCTATATAAATATTTTTGACTCACACAGATTGGTGATGAGCAGTGCTTCTGCATAAGCCCCATATTTAAGTCCCAGGCTTTACCTTAATATGCAGCCTGCCTCAGAACTTTCCATTGTCAGGGCTGATATATGACTAAGCAGAGAGCCTGGGAAATGTGAGTCCAATTAAGCCACACTCAGCTTTTCCTGCCCTCGCCTCCTCAAGAAGGGCGAAGCAGCAGAAGCAGTCCAGATGAGAACATGTGGCAGTTGCCACCTTTCATCTGCCCTTTAGCGTTTTAGCCCAGCCTGCAATGAATGTAAACTCCAACATTTAAAAAGACCATACCGTACTAGAATGGAATAGCCATGCAGCACACAGAGTCACTAACCTGCTGTTTCATAGTACTATATGTTGCATTTATTATGTAATATAGTGAAAAAAAGAAATCAACAAGAAACCACTTGAACTGCGACGGAAATTAATTATACTAAAAACTTCATGGAGGCTCTGATTCAACACGGCCAAGGTAGGAAGTCTTTGTTCATGGAACAGTTCTGTCTTCTTACCAAAAGGTGTCAGCACATAAATACTTTATGGTGAGTCTGAGCTTGTGCAGAGGACCAAAGAGGATGAAGCAGGTATGGGTGTGTCTCTCACTGCCAGTGTATCAGATAACCCAGGACAGGGTTGTGTTTGTGATTAAGTGACAGCACATTGTTTTAAGGGTTTTTAAGATTGCTTTTTACCAGAATTGCACCCTCTGTGTCTGGTTTATTCAGATCCCAGATGTACATCAAGTGTTTATTTAGACAATAAGAATGAAACAGATTATAGTTCATAACTTGAGTTAGATACCACCCAGGCGGATAGACAGTGTCTGGGATCATGTTCCCTGGTGTTAAATCTAGGGGGTGTGGGCAGCAGGAGGGCCCCTGACTGGATGCTCCACGTCCCCCGCCCCCCCTGCATAAGATTGTTCCGGGTGAATACTAGGGATCACAGTGAAGTACCAGGCCTGGGTGGGCTCAGAAATAATGCACAGCTGCATAGATTACATGCCGTTGAGATACACAGACTGTATGTTGCCTTGAGTAGAGACGCAGCATTTTAGTTTTGCTTGTTATTGTAATTTATCTGTCGGGCTGCAACTAATGATTTGAATTGAATTGAAATTAAGCCCAGAGATGAGAGCCTTAGGCTACATCTTCATTTTGTTTGTTTTGTTCAACTAACAGTCCAAAATAAAAATACATTTAACCTGCAAACCACATCTCATATTTGAGAAACTGCAACCAGGGAATGTTTGACAGTTCAATCATAAAAGTTACTGCACCTGGTTAGTACAAGGAATAGCACTTAATGTTAATATTAATAGTTAATGTTCTTAACAGTTCAACACAATTAACCACAATAAGAATAGTGGCCAAAATGAAACAATATAGTCTACATTTATACAAAGGTACTACTGTATAGATGTGTTCTAATATAGCCAAAATGTTAGATACCAGTACAAATCCTCTATTATTATTTTTTTTTAATTTTTTATTATTTATTATCAGTGAAATGTTTCAGTCTCAGCTCCCACTTTTTTTTTTAGCTTTAAATCCATTGCTGTGGTAGTCATACAGTATGATCCATATCCTGTGGATATGGTGGAATATTTTAACTGTCTCCAACTTTTTAATGGATTACACAGAGAAGCCTTTGTTATAGTAGCTTGCTGGCAAAAAAAAAATCACGTTTTCCGCTCTTTGTCTAAAGCCTGTAAGAAAATGTGTCCCTTGGAGTTTCTGCAGCCCTACACATGGATTCCATCCAGTGGGGTTCGTCAGAAACCACCACGCATGAGATGCTGTTTCCACTAAGGAAAGCCTCACAAATTAACTCAAACTCGCAAAGCTGTCTAGTTTTCACTTCCCAGCCGTGCCTCCGGTTCTCTTTTTTTTCCATGCTTTTTCAGCACGCCCCCCTGAGTTTTCATCAGAACACAATGTCGTGAGGTCAGATTTGACTCCTTGGCAGTTCAGTATTTTCTCTAAAAGTTGTGAAGACGCTGAGCAAAGATGGACTTATGCTGCTGTTTCTGTCCAGGACCGCCAAACGGTAGGTTTTCTTTTTACAGGAACATTTCATTTTAAATGCTATATCAGTGCATTTGGGGATGCTAAAACAGGAATAAACTATAGAGTTAAATGTCTTTCATTATGCATGTCATCTGAGAACAGTGCTACTCAGCATCAGTATCTTTTTAGACGATTGCAAATTAAAAATGACATTCCTCTCATTGCTTACCTACCTGTGCTCTTTGGGAAATATTTGTCATTAGCAATTGAGGCATTTTAACTGAAATCAAAAGACCTTTTTACTTAACAGACTGTATATTGACTTAAAGTTTGGCTTTATTGCCTTTGTATGGGTATGCTAAGCATGTATCACAATATGGGAATGATTGAGCAAATGCATACCATGTGAAGAGAGTGGGAGGGGGCTGGCTCCTCCCATGAAGGAGCGGTAGAATGAATTAATTCCAGACATCTGTACTGCTCCCTTGGTTTTATTCCCTTTGCTCAGTCTTCACTGTAACTAATTGCCAATTTGAGCTGCCAGCTTCTAAGGCTATGAGGATTTGGTTGGCATTTTCGAAAATAGGTCATATAGGGTTTTACTGAGAATTATCTGCCAACACTTAAGATGAAAATCACTCAGTTACAATCACCCTTTCTTATTTGTTGCGAGTGTACTTTAGCTTCAATTCCCAACTGCTTTATTTATTAAATGTATTTACTCAACTCTGTCATAGCGTACCCTAGTTTTTTCAGTCTGTCAAAAGCCTGTACACCAGAGGACTATTCTGAATTCTCCTCTGCATACTATTTGACACTGCTCATGCCAAAGGCAGCTTGAGGTCTAATGTCTATTTCTGCTTGTTTTATGGAGCACGTGTGATCATGACACTGGTCTTGGTGTTGGGTTTCTGCATAACATTCTGGCAACAGACACTCTGGCAGAGTTTCCGTTTTGCCCGCAGCGAGATGATTTTGATGTCTCAAAAGTGATGCAGGCCGGTGTTTCTGCTGTTACAGTTAGTGTTATTAGAGAAGATCCATCAAGTGTTAAGGTTTTACAGTCCTTGCGTAGCTCTATGCACTGGGTTAACACTGAATACAAAAGGCATGTTGCTGAGACCCAGGTGAAGTGCTCAGAGAGGAATTTACTGGTGATATAACAGTGACAGCGAGATTGTAGTTACAGATGATTGACAGGTTTGAAAATGTCTAAATCAAGTGATGTTGTCAGAAGGGGATCGTTCTAGTATAAGTAGACATTTTCCCTCAAGGTTATTCAGTGTTTTAATAACAGGACCTGTCCAGAGGAAAATTGAAAAGCGGGTTCAAATTCCGGGTTAAAAAAAAGCAGTTGGTATTTTGAAAGGGTTGGTGGTAAAACAGTATGCGGTTAAAAAGGTTTCTGGGAAGCTTATAGGTTCTGGTTGTGCTGTCTAAGCATAAGAAATCAATTAGCATCTACAGTAGGGAAACAGTGAAGTTACATAATGAGAATGAATTGATTGCGAGTGGGTTATTCTGTGAAGGGGAAAAATAAACTGGGGGAGGCATGGCTTCAGTATAAACATTTAGAAAAGGAGGAAGGGGTTGGCCTTGAATGATATGTGACTCATAAAACATGATGGAAAATAACTGAAGGGGCTTTGGTGGGTAAAATAAAATCCTATGGAGCGAATGAGTTGGAAACTGACACTGGCTCAAGGTGGATCACACTCGCGCTTAGTTTTGCTTCTTATCAAGGCTGACTGGAATGATTGTGTTTTGTGTGTGTGTGTGTGTGTGTGTGTGTGTGTGTGTGTGTATGTGTGTGTGTGTCTCACACAAAACAGCCTCATATATTATTAACTCCTGCAGATAGGCTGCAGCAAGATAGTTCCTGTAGGGCAAAACCAGTGGAATCACTTGAGCCATGGAGGGGGGCAAAACTTCTATTTAACTACTACAAGGCTGCAAGGTTGCTTGTGCTGGGAGAATCCCAGCTAATTTTGAAACTGTACAACTTAAGATAACAAAGAAGAGTGTGAAAAAGAGGAATTGTTAGTGTAAAGTACAGGGAAAAAGGGGGAGGGAGGGAGATTGGCCACTTCTGCCAGAGGACTGAGTCACAGGGAAGGGAGGGAGAGGGAGGGGTGCTCTTTTGCTCTTCTCTCTCTCGTAAAAGTCACGGACAACTTGGCTGCACTGCTTGTTTTAAAGTCCGGGATGGCACCACACCCCTAGGCGCACACCCCCTCCACTCCCCTCACCTTTCACCCCCAGCCCTCCCTTCTTTCTTCAGAGCCTGGGACTCTCCACTTTGTACCAGGCCCGATGCCGGCAAGCCCCCCTGGACATGTGTTCCCAGCCCTTGTGGTTGTGGGTCACATAGTTACTTTAATCTTTGCCTGGCAGTGGAGAGTACGGAAGAAGCAAGGTAAGAAAAGCTAGAAATCTCATCGCTATTAGGCTTACTTCAGGAGAGGTGACGGTGTCTTAAGAGGAAGGTAGATCAAGGGTTTTCTGTGCAAATAGTTTCTCACCGGCTGTTCTCGTCCGTTGTCTCTGCTCTCTCCTGTCCTGTATGTTTTTCTGTTGCACACTCCTCTCTCTTCCTCACTCCCCCCTCTTTTTTCCCTCACACGTCTCGGTTTCCTGTGGTGCGGAGATGTTGCAGTTAACCCTGTAAATGCCGGCTGTAATGTGGTGACGTCGGAGCTGGAGTATTCTGGTTGACTGTTTTTTTTTTTTGTTGCTTCGTCAGAGCTTTGATGTGCACACCTCAGCATCAGCTTTGCTCCTCTGCTGGTACTTCAATAATGTCCTTTTAAAAATGCGTCATCATTTCATTCAAATTCTATCTTTGTAGAGATGTGGCTTGAGTTGTGTGTGAGTTTAAGCCCTTGACTAGTCTAGAGTATCTTATCTTTATTTGTGGTTTCTCCTCTATTGTCATTAGACTTCAGTCGATTTCTTCTTGGAATGCTGTCAGTGTAAAAAGTTAAGCACATCCTTTTCACATACGAATCGTGTGCTTGCAGAGAAAAATAATTACTCTTTGACCCACCATATAGCCTGAAGGTTACTCACAGGCTTTAAATGTCACCAGCCACACCTCAGGCATACCTAGTTTACTGTTGACTCAGCTTGGCACAATGGCGGCTGTCAAACACACCTCTGCCGGCGACACACCCTCAGGCAAATTAAAGGATGTCTGACTGACAGTCCAAGTCTGCAGGTGTAGATAAAGAGCGGTTGTTTTTGTCCCACCTCTGAAAGTAATGTGAGAAACCGGTTTGGCTACAGACACTCACAATTCAGTAACTTTGGACAATGAAGCAGCTTAAAAGAACAAAGTAGCCCCAAGTCACATCTTAACTCCAATGCACACTGTCCTGAAACGGTTGGTTGTTTTGCTAAACTGAAGCCAGGCACTGTACTTTTCCCTTATCGCTCCCAGCGGTCTAGGTCAGATAGTAGTAAACAGCCCAATCCTGTTCAAAGGAAGTCAAGGAGGACACGCTTTGAGTAGATAAGGGTAGTGTTCACCTGTGACCTACCTGAGTTTGTTGTGACAGTAAGAATAATTTTTCAGAGCAGTGGCATCAGAGGAAGAAATAGACCCACAAACTTTCTCTTATGCCCATTAAGGCTTAATATGCAAATCAGAACAAAAGCAAAAAGTGAAAACACATTAAATACAGATGTATCCACTTCTCCTCATCTGTGCTGCATGAGTATATATATTCTGTAAACTGTGTACAGCTGAAGCACTGATCAAATAAAGGTTTCCAGGAAGAGTAGTTTGACTGGTAAATTGCTGGCAAACATTGCATTGCCAAACTGTGCTATCTCTGCCTTCTGTCAATATCCAGCCGATTTGCATTTGAAGAGATCTGCTTTCAGCTGTGTATTTGCCGCAGTGCAGACAATAAGTTTAAACCCTATACATCAGCAACGGTCATATTACTTCTTCCCAGCACTTGTCTGCACTTTAACGATGTATTTTCAACAGAGGAGGGAGGTTTCACGATCAATTTCTGTCTGTCTGATTTGTACTGGACCTGTAGTGTAAACAATGGCCACACTTCCAAACATCTGCAGCGTCACATGCTGAAGGTAAGGCTGCAGCTGGTCCACTTGTGTAAGTTATAAGGAGCAACAAGGTGCCTTTGACACAGTGGGAAGGGGAAAGTAGGTAAAAGGGTTTTTTACCCAGAGCCAGGTTTAAAAAAAGCTCACAAAGTGCCACACATGGCGGCTGGCTAATGGTAGGGAATTCGACACTGGGGACAGTGGACTGTATCCTGGTTACAGTCACAACAAACTGAAGGAGGAGGTCTATGGCTTTCCTTCACAAGGCCGCATGCTGGAAAGATCCTCGGGATCTGAGATCTCTGTTGGTCAAATCATAAAACCTCTTCTTCAACACTCTGTAATGCCGACCCTTGTTGTGTTTGACTCTTCTTTTAGCTTAAGATTTCCGTTAACGATTTTGTACGAGGCTCTCTGAAGACTCAAAAGATTAAAAAGCTCCATTCGCTTCACAACACTCAGTTTGTCTAATCCGTTTTGGAAGCCACACCCAATCTGCACCAGTGTTCATGGAGGACCCACTAGACTGGCGGCTGTGTCTGCTAAACCACATGCCACATTGTAGGATTGGGT